>NW_026125740.1:0-122903 GCF_943737965.1 Phodopus roborovskii
TGTGGGAGGGCACTAGAATGGGACAGAATGTTGGTTCATAAATGTTGCCTGGCAACCCGTGTTGCATTCTGTATCCTGGTATCATGGGCCAAGGGCAGAGAGCAGCTTGAGAAAGTGTTATCATAGGACATTACAGTCTCCCAAGGTAACTATCTCCTAAAACTTTTAATGAGAACATTTGATTCGCCTAAACAAGTCATAGCTTCCACACCTCTGGAGGTGTGTCTACAGCTTTTACTGGTTACCAAATTCAAGATTACCCAGTCATCAGAGAACGTAGTCTGTGGAGAAACCAGTTCAAAGTCTTCTGTTTATGAATACTCTAGCTCCTAAGAAGTCAAACTATGGAACAAAAGACAAATAAGACTGACAATTATTCATCAAAGGTGAGTTTGCCATTGATGACTTCCTTCAGAAGGATGGTGGTAATCCATTTGTTAGAGTAAACTTTGTGATTATTGGATTTCAGTCCATCTCTTTTGGGGCAACGCCCCAAACATTAAATATGTGATATCTTCTAAACGCTGCATACACAATGACAGTTCAGCATTTAAACATGTTACTACTCTGCTCTGCCATTGAATAAGGGATGAACCTGGGAGTTTCCACAATCATGTGGGGAGTCAACAGAGAGTCAGTTGTGTGGAGTATGGCAGACCATTTCATCCTCTGATTATTTTGTTATTTGATTATTAAAATAGGACATTTGATAATCCGCAGTCTGTGGATTGAGGTGATGCGATATGGGAGGCAATTATTATAGACCATCTTATCATCAATTGTGTAGTTAAAATATTTAAATTAATCCCTTCTGCATAGTTCATGAGCCTGGTTTGGAGCACCTTGGGGAAGTGGATGATGTTACATGAACTCATTATTTGAATATTTAATTATATAAAACAGTTATATCGTCCATGACACCTGGAATCTGGTGCCACTGATCATCTAATTACATAATTAATGAATGTAAATTGACAATCTCTGTTAATCCCCAAGGTAACGTAAATATTTGTGTAGTTATGTAAACAACAATCCCCCATTCCATGAAGAGACCTGTAAAGCTCCCACTTGTGGAGATAATGTGCAATATCTTCACATTGTATGATTCATTGACTGAATTGATGATGATGACATCCTTCATGACTGGAGTCTGGCCATGCTTCCCTGCCAGTAGAATGCTACATCCCTATTTATTGTGACAGTTAGCTATTAGTGACTTATTTAATTCTTTAAATTATGTAAACCACAGACACTGCCATCACCGATTACGGTTAGGGTGCAAAAATCTGTCAGGGACAAGGTTGGAAAGTTGTAGACATGGGCAGAGCATTTGCTGAATGATCTATGCATCTTCAGAGTACGAGGGATGCTGGGTGATTGGGTCTGAAGATTTCACGGTTGCCCTCCTGAGAAGTTCAAGGACTTCACCAAGGCCGGAGCGGTGGTCTGGCTGTTGACTACCTGTTCTTCCTCTACATCTTCACATCGGTTGTGATCTACCATAGAAGGAGTGGCACTAGGAGGTCGGCATCATCACCGAGACCTGGCATAAGGATGGCGACTCAGAAGACAGAAGAACATCTCTCTTTCAGCTACGATATTGATGCCCCTGCTGCAGACATCTTTTCAGCTGTTATCAACATTGTGGCTACTACTGCTACGCTAGGATTGGGCCCACTATCAAATGTCCTGCCGAACCACAACAGACATTCAGGCGCTTGTGATGAGGTCAGGCCAACAGGATTCATCAGGCAAGACAGTATGATTATCTGGGGATTAACTGATGGCCTGTTAAAAATGCTTGATGACAGCATACAGTTTCATACTTGGCAAGTCTGCCCAGGAATTGATGATACTAAAAAATGTCCAACGGCTTACATATTTAAAGATGTAATTATTAAATTCTTTCATTATATAATCTGTGACCCCTGAAGTTTGGAGCCAGTGTGTGTGACTCAAGTGTGACAGACCATATAACAATCTGATTATTTCATTATTCAAATCTGTCTTTTTCTACTCAGGGAGAGTGGAGTCTGTATCCATTGTTGGTGTTCAATTGTATCTTGTGAATTCTTTCTTTCTTTCTTTCATTCTTTCTTTCTTCCTTTCTTTTTTAAATCAATGTTGATATCAATTTTTATCTCTCAAGGGAGAATTATGAGAAACCATCTCTTTATTCATTCATTTTTTTGTTCAATCTCTGATTAAGTATTCAATATCTCTTCCAGTTTTGTGCAATCATTTGAGGCTTCATGCATAAAACACCATCCACTTGTTTAATTTGTGTTCATTTAATTATGAAAATCTGACATTATGTATTCTGTTATCACTGGAGTTTTGAGCCTCCTTTGGGGGAGACCAATGTACCAGACCATCATGTATTCTAATACTACACTTACTTCTTTAACTGTTAAACTAGGAAATTATGTAATATTCATCATTTAATTTACGTATTTCAAATACAGTTAATGTTATGGACCATAACTACCGTTTGGAGTCAGATTTTGGGAGTTGATGATATAATATCATCTCATTACTTCATCATTTAGCTATGTAAATAGATCTTTACATCAGCGATAGGTTTAGGACTTTGGTGCCATCTCGCCGGTGTTAATATAAAAGGCCCACTAATTAATTTTCCATTTAATTTTTGAAAAACATCATTATTCCAGTAAGAGATCAGTCTGACTACTGCTTGTTGGATTTAAGTTTGCACCACCATGTCATTTTTCAATCATTTTCATTATATATTCATTATTAAAATCGATGGAGATGTTGTTCTTCTTGACTGTAGTCGGTCAAACCCCATGGGAGTTAATCACATGGCATTATTTAATTATCTAAGTACTACTTCCTTGACAATCACTGGAGTTTGGTTCCATCTTTTGAAAGTAAAATATCGAGGACTATCCAATTATTAACTTATTTGATTGCGTAAGTAATGATGGTGTCATCTGTCATTTGGCTGCTTTGGGATTGACACAGCAGGAGATCGGTACCAGAAGCAGTGGCCAGACAATAGGAGAAACTGCCTTATACAATGATTACTGATTACACAATAGTAGATATTTAACAATCAAATGATTACACGATTTAAAAAATACTGTACTGTTTCCCATCTTCAGTTTCTGAGAGGTTGCAACAGAACTGATCCATGAAGGACACAGTGACCACCTATTTTAAAAATGGAATAACTGAATAATCTCCTGATAAGGGAATCTCATCTAATGAACTCTGTCGGGCTGTTAACATGACACACCACCAACAATAAATAACCCTAAATAACCATATTAGAAAGCAGGGTATAGGACTTAATAGAGAACAGTCAATTGAGGAATCCAAAATGACTGAAAGAAACAGAAGACACTGCTCAAAATCCTTAATCATCAGCCTAATGCAAATCTAAACAACTCTGAGAAACCATGGGATCAAGCTCCTCTAAAGGTAAGAGGAGGCAGAGGAGTTAATTTTATTTCAATAAAGGGAAAGGGATTAAGGTAGAGGCGATTAATTGTATTGCTTCCGATCTAGAAATTAGAAAATTGAAGCATAGAAAACAGGTTTAAAATACTCATCATTGTACTTGAATGGCACAATGATGCTTTCGTTTTCATGCTTATGTCACTATAGGCAAGTTGTAGCTTGAGAGACTGGTAAATATGTAGAACCCAAAAGAAAGAGCCCTGCTTTGTTTTTGTGAGAAACTCAGTGAGGCTGTAAGTTTAGCTCATCGGTGGGTATACTCCTTTAAGCATGTGGGAGGGGCACTAGAATGGGACAGAATGTTGGTTCATAAATGTTGCCTGGCAACCCTGTTGCATTCTGTATCCTGGTATCATGGGCCAAGGACGAGAGAGCAGCTTCGAGAAAGTGTTATCATGGGACATTACAGTCTCCCAAGGTAACTATCTCCTAAAACTTTTAATGAGAACATTTGATTCGCCTAAACAAGTCATAGCCACACCTCTGGAGGTGTGTCTACAGCTTTTACTGGTTACCAAATTCAAGATTACCCAGTCATCAGAGAACGTAGTCTGTGGAGAAACAGTTCAAAGTCTTCTGTTTATGAATACTCTAGCTCCTAAGAAGTCAAACTATGGAACAAAAGACAAATAAGACTGACAATTATTCATCAAAAGGTGAGTTTGCCATTGATGACTTCCTTCAGGATGGTGGTAATCCATTTGTTAGAGTAAACTTTGTGATTATTGGATTTCAGTCCATCTCTTTTGAGGCAGCCGCCCAACATTAAATATGTGATATCTTCTAAAAACGCTGCATACACAATGACAGTTCAGCATTTAAACATGTTACTACTCTGCTCTGCCATTAAATAAGGGATGAACCTGGGAGTTTCCCACAATCATGTGGGAGTCAACAGAGAGTCAGTTGTGTGGAGTATGGCAGACCATTTCATCCTCTGATTATTTTGTTATTTGATTATTAAAATAGGACATTTGATAATCCATGATCTGTGGATTGAGGTGATGCGATATGGGAGGCAATTATTATAGACCATCTTATCATCAATTGTGTAGTTAAAATATTTAAATTAATCCCGACTGCATAGTTCATGAGCCTGGTTTGGAGCCACCTTAGGGAAGTGGATGATGTTACATGAACTCATTATTTGAATATTTAATTATATAAAACAACGATTATATCGTCCATGACACCTGGAATCTGGTGCCACTGATCATCTAATTACATAATTAATGAATGTAAATTGACAATCTCTGTTAATCCCCAAGGTAACGTAAATATTTGTGGTAGTTATGTAAACAACAATCCCCCATTCCATGAAGAGACCTGTAAAGCTCCCACTTGTGGAGATAATGTGCAATATCTTCACATTGTATGATTCATTGACTCAATTGATGATGATGACATCCTTCATGACTGGAGTCTGGCCATGCTTCCCTGCCAGTAGAATGCTACATCCCCTATTTATTGTGACAGTTAGCTATTAGTGACTTATTTAATTCTTTAAATTATGTAAACCACAGACACTGCCATCACCGATTACGGTTAGGGTGCAAAAATCTGTCAGGGACAAGGTTGGAAAGTTGTAGACATGGGCAGAGCATTTGCTGAATGATCTATGCATCTTCCAGAGTACGAGGGATGCTGGGTGATTGAGTCCTGAAGATTTCACGGTGCCCTCTGAGAAGTTCAAGGACTTCACCAAGGCCGGAACGGTGGTCTGGCTGTTGACTACCTGTTCTTCCTCTACATCTTCACATCGGTTGTGATCTACCATGAGAAGAAGGAGTGGCACTAGGAGGTCGGCATCATCGCCGAGACCTGGCATAAGGATGACGACTCAGAAGACAGAAGAACATCTCTCTTTCAGCTACGATATTGATGCCCCTGCTGCAGACATCTTTTCAGCTGTTATCAACATTGTGGCTACTACTGCTACGCTAGGATTGGGCCCACTATCAAATGTCCTGCCGAACCACAACAGACATTCAGGCGCTTGTGATGAGGTCAGGCCAACAGAATTCATCAGGCAAGACAGTATGATTATCTGAGGATTGACTGATGGCCTGTTAAAAATGCTTGATGACAGCGTACAGTTTCATACTTGGCAAGTCTGCCCAGGAATTGATGATACTAAAAAAATGTCAACGGCTTACATATTTAAAGATGTAATTATTAAATTCTTTCATTATATAATCTGTGACCCCTGAAGTTTGGAGCCAGTGTGTGTGACTCAAGTGTGACAGACCATATAACAATCTGATTATTTCATTATTCAAATCTGTCTTTTTCTACTCCAGGGAGAGTGGAGTCTGTATCCACCTTGTTGGTGTTCAATTGTATCTTGTGAATTCTTTCTTTCTTTCTTTCATTCTTTCTTTCTTCCTTTCTTTTTTTAAATCAATGTTGATATCAATTTTTATCTCTCCAAGGGAGAATTATGAGAAACCATCTCTTTATTCATTCATTTTTTGTTCAAATCTCTGATTAAGTATTCAATATCTCTTCAGTTTTGTGCAATCATTTAGGCTTCATGCATAAAACACCATCCACTTGTTTAATTTGTGTTCATTTAATTATGAAAATCTGTCATTATGTATTCTGTTATCACTGGAGTTTTGAGCCTCCTTTGGGGAGACCAATGTACCAGACCATCATGTATTCTAATACTACACTTACTTCTTTAACTGTTAAACTAGGAAATTATGTAATATTCATCATTTAATTTACGTATTTCAAATACAGTTAATGTTATGGACCATAACTACCGTTTGGAGTCAGATTTTGGGAGTTGGTGATATAATATCATCTCATTACTTCATCATTTAGCTATGTAAATAGATCTTTACATCAGCGATAGGTTTAGGACTTTGGTGCCATCTCATCGGTGTTAATATAAAAGGCCCACTAATTAATTTTCCATTTAATTTTTGAAAAACATCATTATTCCAGTAAGAGATCAGTCTGACTACTGCTTGTTGGATTTAAGTTTGCACCACCATGTCATTTTTCAATCATTTTTCATTATATATTCATTATTAAAATCGATAGAGATGTTGTTCTTCTTGACTGTAGTCCGGTCAAACCCCATGGGAGTTAATCACATGGCATTATTTAATTATCTAAGTACTACTTCCTTGACAATCACTGGAGTTTGGTTCCATCTTTTGAAAGTAAAATATCGAGGACTATCCAATTATTAACTTATTTGATTGCGTAAGTAATGATGGTGTCATCTGTCATTTGGCTGCTTTGGAATTGACACAGCAGGAGATCGGTACCAGAAGCAGTGGCCAGACAATAGGAGAAACTGCCTTATACAATGATTACTGATTACACAATAGTAGATATTTAACAATCGAATGATTACACGATTTAAAAAATACTGTACTGTTTCCCATCTTCAGTTTCTGAGAGGTTGCAACAGAACTGATCCATGAAGGACACAGTGACCACCTATTTTAAAAATGGAATAACTGAATAATCTCCTGATAAGGGAATCTCATCTAATGAACTCTGTCGGGCTGTTAACATGACACACCACCAACAATAAATAACCCTAAATAACCATATTAGAAAGCAGGGTATAGGACTTAATAGAGAACAGTCAATTGAGGAATCCAAAATGACTGAAAGAAACAGAAGACACTGCTCAAAATCCTTAATCATCAGCCTAATGCAAATCTAAACAACTCTGAGAAACCATGGGATCAAGCTCCTCTAAAGGTAAGAGGAGGCAGAGGAGTTAATTTTATTTCAATAAAGGGAAAGGGATTAAGGTAGAGGCGATTAATTGTATTGCTTCCGATCTAGAAATTAGAAAATTGAAGCATAGAAAACAGGTTTAAAATACTCATCATTGTACTTGAATGGCACAATGATGCTTTCGTTTTCATGCTTATGTCACTATAGGCAAGTTGTAGCTTGAGAGACTGGTAAATATGTAGAACCCAAAAGAAAGAGCCCTGCTTTGTTTTTGTGAGAAACTCAGTGAGGCTGTAAGTTTAGCTCATCGGTGGGTATACTCCTTTAAGCATGTGGGAGGGGCACTAGAATGGGACAGAATGTTGGTTCATAAATGTTGCCTGGCAACCCTGTTGCATTCTGTATCCTGGTATCATGGGCCAAGGACGAGAGAGCAGCTTCGAGAAAGTGTTATCATGGGACATTACAGTCTCCCAAGGTAACTATCTCCTAAAACTTTTAATGAGAACATTTGATTCGCCTAAACAAGTCATAGCCACACCTCTGGAGGTGTGTCTACAGCTTTTACTGGTTACCAAATTCAAGATTACCCAGTCATCAGAGAACGTAGTCTGTGGAGAAACAGTTCAAAGTCTTCTGTTTATGAATACTCTAGCTCCTAAGAAGTCAAACTATGGAACAAAAGACAAATAAGACTGACAATTATTCATCAAAAGGTGAGTTTGCCATTGATGACTTCCTTCAGGATGGTGGTAATCCATTTGTTAGAGTAAACTTTGTGATTATTGGATTTCAGTCCATCTCTTTTGAGGCAGCCGCCCAACATTAAATATGTGATATCTTCTAAAAACGCTGCATACACAATGACAGTTCAGCATTTAAACATGTTACTACTCTGCTCTGCCATTAAATAAGGGATGAACCTGGGAGTTTCCCACAATCATGTGGGAGTCAACAGAGAGTCAGTTGTGTGGAGTATGGCAGACCATTTCATCCTCTGATTATTTTGTTATTTGATTATTAAAATAGGACATTTGATAATCCATGATCTGTGGATTGAGGTGATGCGATATGGGAGGCAATTATTATAGACCATCTTATCATCAATTGTGTAGTTAAAATATTTAAATTAATCCCGACTGCATAGTTCATGAGCCTGGTTTGGAGCCACCTTAGGGAAGTGGATGATGTTACATGAACTCATTATTTGAATATTTAATTATATAAAACAACGATTATATCGTCCATGACACCTGGAATCTGGTGCCACTGATCATCTAATTACATAATTAATGAATGTAAATTGACAATCTCTGTTAATCCCCAAGGTAACGTAAATATTTGTGTAGTTATGTAAACAACAATCCCCCATTCCATGAAGAGACCTGTAAAGCTCCCACTTGTGGAGATAATGTGCAATATCTTCACATTGTATGATTCATTGACTCAATTGATGATGATGACATCCTTCATGACTGGAGTCTGGCCATGCTTCCCTGCCAGTAGAATGCTACATCCCCTATTTATTGTGACAGTTAGCTATTAGTGACTTATTTAATTCTTTAAATTATGTAAACCACAGACACTGCCATCACCGATTACGGTTAGGGTGCAAAAATCTGTCAGGGACAAGGTTGGAAAGTTGTAGACATGGGCAGAGCATTTGCTGAATGATCTATGCATCTTCCAGAGTACGAGGGATGCTGGGTGATTGAGTCCTGAAGATTTCACGGTGCCCTCTGAGAAGTTCAAGGACTTCACCAAGGCCGGAACGGTGGTCTGGCTGTTGACTACCTGTTCTTCCTCTACATCTTCACATCGGTTGTGATCTACCATGAGAAGAAGGAGTGGCACTAGGAGGTCGGCATCATCGCCGAGACCTGGCATAAGGATGACGACTCAGAAGACAGAAGAACATCTCTCTTTCAGCTACGATATTGATGCCCCTGCTGCAGACATCTTTTCAGCTGTTATCAACATTGTGGCTACTACTGCTACGCTAGGATTGGGCCCACTATCAAATGTCCTGCCGAACCACAACAGACATTCAGGCGCTTGTGATGAGGTCAGGCCAACAGAATTCATCAGGCAAGACAGTATGATTATCTGAGGATTAACTGATGGCCTGTTAAAAATGCTTGATGACAGCATACAGTTTCATACTTGGCAAGTCTGCCCAGGAATTGATGATACTAAAAAATGTCAACGGCTTACATATTTAAAGATGTAATTATTAAATTCTTTCATTATATAATCTGTGACCCCTGAAGTTTGGAGCCAGTGTGTGTGACTCAAGTGTGACAGACCATATAACAATCTGATTATTTCATTATTCAAATCTGTCTTTTTCTACTCCAGGGAGAGTGGAGTCTGTATCCACCTTGTTGGTGTTCAATTGTATCTTGTGAATTCTTTCTTTCTTTCTTTCATTCTTTCTTTCTTCCTTTCTTTTTTTAAATCAATGTTGATATCAATTTTTATCTCTCCAAGGGAGAATTATGAGAAACCATCTCTTTATTCATTCATTTTTTGTTCAAATCTCTGATTAAGTATTCAATATCTCTTCAGTTTTGTGCAATCATTTAGGCTTCATGCATAAAACACCATCCACTTGTTTAATTTGTGTTCATTTAATTATGAAAATCTGTCATTATGTATTCTGTTATCACTGGAGTTTTGAGCCTCCTTTGGGGAGACCAATGTACCAGACCATCATGTATTCTAATACTACACTTACTTCTTTAACTGTTAAACTAGGAAATTATGTAATATTCATCATTTAATTTACGTATTTCAAATACAGTTAATGTTATGGACCATAACTACCGTTTGGAGTCAGATTTTGGGAGTTGATGATATAATATCATCTCATTACTTCATCATTTAGCTATGTAAATAGATCTTTACATCAGCGATAGGTTTAGGACTTTGGTGCCATCTCATCGGTGTTAATATAAAAGGCCCACTAATTAATTTTCCATTTAATTTTTGAAAAACATCATTATTCCAGTAAGAGATCAGTCTGACTACTGCTTGTTGGATTTAAGTTTGCACCACCATGTCATTTTTCAATCATTTTTCATTATATATTCATTATTAAAATCGATAGAGATGTTGTTCTTCTTGACTGTAGTCCGGTCAAACCCCATGGGAGTTAATCACATGGCATTATTTAATTATCTAAGTACTACTTCCTTGACAATCACTGGAGTTTGGTTCCATCTTTTGAAAGTAAAATATCGAGGACTATCCAATTATTAACTTATTTGATTGCGTAAGTAATGATGGTGTCATCTGTCATTTGGCTGCTTTGGAATTGACACAGCAGGAGATCGGTACCAGAAGCAGTGGCCAGACAATAGGAGAAACTGCCTTATACAATGATTACTGATTACACAATAGTAGATATTTAACAATCGAATGATTACACGATTTAAAAAATACTGTACTGTTTCCCATCTTCAGTTTCTGAGAGGTTGCAACAGAACTGATCCATGAAGGACACAGTGACCACCTATTTTAAAAATGGAATAACTGAATAATCTCCTGATAAGGGAATCTCATCTAATGAACTCTGTCGGGCTGTTAACATGACACACCACCAACAATAAATAACCCTAAATAACCATATTAGAAAGCAGGGTATAGGACTTAATAGAGAACAGTCAATTGAGGAATCCAAAATGACTGAAAGAAACAGAAGACACTGCTCAAAATCCTTAATCATCAGCCTAATGCAAATCTAAACAACTCTGAGAAACCATGGGATCAAGCTCCTCTAAAGGTAAGAGGAGGCAGAGGAGTTAATTTTATTTCAATAAAGGGAAAGGGATTAAGGTAGAGGCGATTAATTGTATTGCTTCCGATCTAGAAATTAGAAAATTGAAGCATAGAAAACAGGTTTAAAATACTCATCATTGTACTTGAATGGCACAATGATGCTTTCGTTTTCATGCTTATGTCACTATAGGCAAGTTGTAGCTTGAGAGACTGGTAAATATGTAGAACCCAAAAGAAAGAGCCCTGCTTTGTTTTTGTGAGAAACTCAGTGAGGCTGTAAGTTTAGCTCATCGGTGGGTATACTCCTTTAAGCATGTGGGAGGGGCACTAGAATGGGACAGAATGTTGGTTCATAAATGTTGCCTGGCAACCCTGTTGCATTCTGTATCCTGGTATCATGGGCCAAGGACGAGAGAGCAGCTTCGAGAAAGTGTTATCATGGGACATTACAGTCTCCCAAGGTAACTATCTCCTAAAACTTTTAATGAGAACATTTGATTCGCCTAAACAAGTCATAGCCACACCTCTGGAGGTGTGTCTACAGCTTTTACTGGTTACCAAATTCAAGATTACCCAGTCATCAGAGAACGTAGTCTGTGGAGAAACAGTTCAAAGTCTTCTGTTTATGAATACTCTAGCTCCTAAGAAGTCAAACTATGGAACAAAAGACAAATAAGACTGACAATTATTCATCAAAAGGTGAGTTTGCCATTGATGACTTCCTTCAGGATGGTGGTAATCCATTTGTTAGAGTAAACTTTGTGATTATTGGATTTCAGTCCATCTCTTTTGAGGCAGCCGCCCAACATTAAATATGTGATATCTTCTAAAAACGCTGCATACACAATGACAGTTCAGCATTTAAACATGTTACTACTCTGCTCTGCCATTAAATAAGGGATGAACCTGGGAGTTTCCCACAATCATGTGGGAGTCAACAGAGAGTCAGTTGTGTGGAGTATGGCAGACCATTTCATCCTCTGATTATTTTGTTATTTGATTATTAAAATAGGACATTTGATAATCCATGATCTGTGGATTGAGGTGATGCGATATGGGAGGCAATTATTATAGACCATCTTATCATCAATTGTGTAGTTAAAATATTTAAATTAATCCCGACTGCATAGTTCATGAGCCTGGTTTGGAGCCACCTTAGGGAAGTGGATGATGTTACATGAACTCATTATTTGAATATTTAATTATATAAAACAACGATTATATCGTCCATGACACCTGGAATCTGGTGCCACTGATCATCTAATTACATAATTAATGAATGTAAATTGACAATCTCTGTTAATCCCCAAGGTAACGTAAATATTTGTGTAGTTATGTAAACAACAATCCCCCATTCCATGAAGAGACCTGTAAAGCTCCCACTTGTGGAGATAATGTGCAATATCTTCACATTGTATGATTCATTGACTCAATTGATGATGATGACATCCTTCATGACTGGAGTCTGGCCATGCTTCCCTGCCAGTAGAATGCTACATCCCCTATTTATTGTGACAGTTAGCTATTAGTGACTTATTTAATTCTTTAAATTATGTAAACCACAGACACTGCCATCACCGATTACGGTTAGGGTGCAAAAATCTGTCAGGGACAAGGTTGGAAAGTTGTAGACATGGGCAGAGCATTTGCTGAATGATCTATGCATCTTCCAGAGTACGAGGGATGCTGGGTGATTGAGTCCTGAAGATTTCACGGTGCCCTCTGAGAAGTTCAAGGACTTCACCAAGGCCGGAACGGTGGTCTGGCTGTTGACTACCTGTTCTTCCTCTACATCTTCACATCGGTTGTGATCTACCATGAGAAGAAGGAGTGGCACTAGGAGGTCGGCATCATCACCGAGACCTGGCATAAGGATGACGACTCAGAAGACAGAAGAACATCTCTCTTTCAGCTACGATATTGATGCCCCTGCTGCAGACATCTTTTCAGCTGTTATCAACATTGTGGCTACTACTGCTACGCTAGGATTGGGCCCACTATCAAATGTCCTGCCGAACCACAACAGACATTCAGGCGCTTGTGATGAGGTCAGGCCAACAGAATTCATCAGGCAAGACAGTATGATTATCTGAGGATTAACTGATGGCCTGTTAAAAATGCTTGATGACAGCATACAGTTTCATACTTGGCAAGTCTGCCCAGGAATTGATGATACTAAAAAATGTCAACGGCTTACATATTTAAAGATGTAATTATTAAATTCTTTCATTATATAATCTGTGACCCCTGAAGTTTGGAGCCAGTGTGTGTGACTCAAGTGTGACAGACCATATAACAATCTGATTATTTCATTATTCAAATCTGTCTTTTTCTACTCCAGGGAGAGTGGAGTCTGTATCCACCTTGTTGGTGTTCAATTGTATCTTGTGAATTCTTTCTTTCTTTCTTTCATTCATTCTTTCTTTCTTCCTTTCTTTTTTTAAATCAATGTTGATATCAATTTTTATCTCTCCAAGGGAGAATTATGAGAAACCATCTCTTTATTCATTCATTTTTTGTTCAAATCTCTGATTAAGTATTCAATATCTCTTCAGTTTTGTGCAATCATTTAGGCTTCATGCATAAAACACCATCCACTTGTTTAATTTGTGTTCATTTAATTATGAAAATCTGTCATTATGTATTCTGTTATCACTGGAGTTTTGAGCCTCCTTTGGGGAGACCAATGTACCAGACCATCATGTATTCTAATACTACACTTACTTCTTTAACTGTTAAACTAGGAAATTATGTAATATTCATCATTTAATTTACGTATTTCAAATACAGTTAATGTTATGGACCATAACTACCGTTTGGAGTCAGATTTTGGGAGTTGATGATATAATATCATCTCATTACTTCATCATTTAGCTATGTAAATAGATCTTTACATCAGCGATAGGTTTAGGACTTTGGTGCCATCTCATCGGTGTTAATATAAAAGGCCCACTAATTAATTTTCCATTTAATTTTTGAAAAACATCATTATTCCAGTAAGAGATCAGTCTGACTACTGCTTGTTGGATTTAAGTTTGCACCACCATGTCATTTTTCAATCATTTTTCATTATATATTCATTATTAAAATCGATAGAGATGTTGTTCTTCTTGACTGTAGTCCGGTCAAACCCCATGGGAGTTAATCACATGGCATTATTTAATTATCTAAGTACTACTTCCTTGACAATCACTGGAGTTTGGTTCCATCTTTTGAAAGTAAAATATCGAGGACTATCCAATTATTAACTTATTTGATTGCGTAAGTAATGATGGTGTCATCTGTCATTTGGCTGCTTTGGAATTGACACAGCAGGAGATCGGTACCAGAAGCAGTGGCCAGACAATAGGAGAAACTGCCTTATACAATGATTACTGATTACACAATAGTAGATATTTAACAATCGAATGATTACACGATTTAAAAAATACTGTACTGTTTCCCATCTTCAGTTTCTGAGAGGTTGCAACAGAACTGATCCATGAAGGACACAGTGACCACCTATTTTAAAAATGGAATAACTGAATAATCTCCTGATAAGGGAATCTCATCTAATGAACTCTGTCGGGCTGTTAACATGACACACCACCAACAATAAATAACCCTAAATAACCATATTAGAAAGCAGGGTATAGGACTTAATAGAGAACAGTCAATTGAGGAATCCAAAATGACTGAAAGAAACAGAAGACACTGCTCAAAATCCTTAATCATCAGCCTAATGCAAATCTAAACAACTCTGAGAAACCATGGGATCAAGCTCCTCTAAAGGTAAGAGGAGGCAGAGGAGTTAATTTTATTTCAATAAAGGGAAAGGGATTAAGGTAGAGGCGATTAATTGTATTGCTTCCGATCTAGAAATTAGAAAATTGAAGCATAGAAAACAGGTTTAAAATACTCATCATTGTACTTGAATGGCACAATGATGCTTTCGTTTTCATGCTTATGTCACTATAGGCAAGTTGTAGCTTGAGAGACTGGTAAATATGTAGAACCCAAAAGAAAGAGCCCTGCTTTGTTTTTGTGAGAAACTCAGTGAGGCTGTAAGTTTAGCTCATCGGTGGGTATACTCCTTTAAGCATGTGGGAGGGGCACTAGAATGGGACAGAATGTTGGTTCATAAATGTTGCCTGGCAACCCTGTTGCATTCTGTATCCTGGTATCATGGGCCAAGGACGAGAGAGCAGCTTCGAGAAAGTGTTATCATGGGACATTACAGTCTCCCAAGGTAACTATCTCCTAAAACTTTTAATGAGAACATTTGATTCGCCTAAACAAGTCATAGCCACACCTCTGGAGGTGTGTCTACAGCTTTTACTGGTTACCAAATTCAAGATTACCCAGTCATCAGAGAACGTAGTCTGTGGAGAAACAGTTCAAAGTCTTCTGTTTATGAATACTCTAGCTCCTAAGAAGTCAAACTATGGAACAAAAGACAAATAAGACTGACAATTATTCATCAAAAGGTGAGTTTGCCATTGATGACTTCCTTCAGGATGGTGGTAATCCATTTGTTAGAGTAAACTTTGTGATTATTGGATTTCAGTCCATCTCTTTTGAGGCAGCCGCCCAACATTAAATATGTGATATCTTCTAAAAACGCTGCATACACAATGACAGTTCAGCATTTAAACATGTTACTACTCTGCTCTGCCATTAAATAAGGGATGAACCTGGGAGTTTCCCACAATCATGTGGGAGTCAACAGAGAGTCAGTTGTGTGGAGTATGGCAGACCATTTCATCCTCTGATTATTTTGTTATTTGATTATTAAAATAGGACATTTGATAATCCATGATCTGTGGATTGAGGTGATGCGATATGGGAGGCAATTATTATAGACCATCTTATCATCAATTGTGTAGTTAAAATATTTAAATTAATCCCGACTGCATAGTTCATGAGCCTGGTTTGGAGCCACCTTAGGGAAGTGGATGATGTTACATGAACTCATTATTTGAATATTTAATTATATAAAACAACGATTATATCGTCCATGACACCTGGAATCTGGTGCCACTGATCATCTAATTACATAATTAATGAATGTAAATTGACAATCTCTGTTAATCCCCAAGGTAACGTAAATATTTGTGTAGTTATGTAAACAACAATCCCCCATTCCATGAAGAGACCTGTAAAGCTCCCACTTGTGGAGATAATGTGCAATATCTTCACATTGTATGATTCATTGACTCAATTGATGATGATGACATCCTTCATGACTGGAGTCTGGCCATGCTTCCCTGCCAGTAGAATGCTACATCCCCTATTTATTGTGACAGTTAGCTATTAGTGACTTATTTAATTCTTTAAATTATGTAAACCACAGACACTGCCATCACCGATTACGGTTAGGGTGCAAAAATCTGTCAGGGACAAGGTTGGAAAGTTGTAGACATGGGCAGAGCATTTGCTGAATGATCTATGCATCTTCCAGAGTACGAGGGATGCTGGGTGATTGAGTCCTGAAGATTTCACGGTGCCCTCTGAGAAGTTCAAGGACTTCACCAAGGCCGGAACGGTGGTCTGGCTGTTGACTACCTGTTCTTCCTCTACATCTTCACATCGGTTGTGATCTACCATGAGAAGAAGGAGTGGCACTAGGAGGTCGGCATCATCACCGAGACCTGGCATAAGGATGACGACTCAGAAGACAGAAGAACATCTCTCTTTCAGCTACGATATTGATGCCCCTGCTGCAGACATCTTTTCAGCTGTTATCAACATTGTGGCTACTACTGCTACGCTAGGATTGGGCCCACTATCAAATGTCCTGCCGAACCACAACAGACATTCAGGCGCTTGTGATGAGGTCAGGCCAACAGAATTCATCAGGCAAGACAGTATGATTATCTGAGGATTGACTGATGGCCTGTTAAAAATGCTTGATGACAGCATACAGTTTCATACTTGGCAAGTCTGCCCAGGAATTGATGATACTAAAAAATGTCAACGGCTTACATATTTAAAGATGTAATTATTAAATTCTTTCATTATATAATCTGTGACCCCTGAAGTTTGGAGCCAGTGTGTGTGACTCAAGTGTGACAGACCATATAACAATCTGATTATTTCATTATTCAAATCTGTCTTTTTCTACTCCAGGGAGAGTGGAGTCTGTATCCACCTTGTTGGTGTTCAATTGTATCTTGTGAATTCTTTCTTTCTTTCTTTCATTTCTTTCTTTCTTCCTTTCTTTTTTTAAATCAATGTTGATATCAATTTTTATCTCTCCAAGGGAGAATTATGAGAAACCATCTCTTTATTCATTCATTTTTTGTTCAAATCTCTGATTAAGTATTCAATATCTCTTCAGTTTTGTGCAATCATTTAGGCTTCATGCATAAAACACCATCCACTTGTTTAATTTGTGTTCATTTAATTATGAAAATCTGTCATTATGTATTCTGTTATCACTGGAGTTTTGAGCCTCCTTTGGGGAGACCAATGTACCAGACCATCATGTATTCTAATACTACACTTACTTCTTTAACTGTTAAACTAGGAAATTATGTAATATTCATCATTTAATTTACGTATTTCAAATACAGTTAATGTTATGGACCATAACTACCGTTTGGAGTCAGATTTTGGGAGTTGATGATATAATATCATCTCATTACTTCATCATTTAGCTATGTAAATAGATCTTTACATCAGCGATAGGTTTAGGACTTTGGTGCCATCTCATCGGTGTTAATATAAAAGGCCCACTAATTAATTTTCCATTTAATTTTTGAAAAACATCATTATTCCAGTAAGAGATCAGTCTGACTACTGCTTGTTGGATTTAAGTTTGCACCACCATGTCATTTTTCAATCATTTTTCATTATATATTCATTATTAAAATCGATAGAGATGTTGTTCTTCTTGACTGTAGTCCGGTCAAACCCCATGGGAGTTAATCACATGGCATTATTTAATTATCTAAGTACTACTTCCTTGACAATCACTGGAGTTTGGTTCCATCTTTTGAAAGTAAAATATCGAGGACTATCCAATTATTAACTTATTTGATTGCGTAAGTAATGATGGTGTCATCTGTCATTTGGCTGCTTTGGAATTGACACAGCAGGAGATCGGTACCAGAAGCAGTGGCCAGACAATAGGAGAAACTGCCTTATACAATGATTACTGATTACACAATAGTAGATATTTAACAATCGAATGATTACACGATTTAAAAAATACTGTACTGTTTCCCATCTTCAGTTTCTGAGAGGTTGCAACAGAACTGATCCATGAAGGACACAGTGACCACCTATTTTAAAAATGGAATAACTGAATAATCTCCTGATAAGGGAATCTCATCTAATGAACTCTGTCGGGCTGTTAACATGACACACCACCAACAATAAATAACCCTAAATAACCATATTAGAAAGCAGGGTATAGGACTTAATAGAGAACAGTCAATTGAGGAATCCAAAATGACTGAAAGAAACAGAAGACACTGCTCAAAATCCTTAATCATCAGCCTAATGCAAATCTAAACAACTCTGAGAAACCATGGGATCAAGCTCCTCTAAAGGTAAGAGGAGGCAGAGGAGTTAATTTTATTTCAATAAAGGGAAAGGGATTAAGGTAGAGGCGATTAATTGTATTGCTTCCGATCTAGAAATTAGAAAATTGAAGCATAGAAAACAGGTTTAAAATACTCATCATTGTACTTGAATGGCACAATGATGCTTTCGTTTTCATGCTTATGTCACTATAGGCAAGTTGTAGCTTGAGAGACTGGTAAATATGTAGAACCCAAAAGAAAGAGCCCTGCTTTGTTTTTGTGAGAAACTCAGTGAGGCTGTAAGTTTAGCTCATCGGTGGGTATACTCCTTTAAGCATGTGGGAGGGGCACTAGAATGGGACAGAATGTTGGTTCATAAATGTTGCCTGGCAACCCTGTTGCATTCTGTATCCTGGTATCATGGGCCAAGGACGAGAGAGCAGCTTCGAGAAAGTGTTATCATGGGACATTACAGTCTCCCAAGGTAACTATCTCCTAAAACTTTTAATGAGAACATTTGATTCGCCTAAACAAGTCATAGCCACACCTCTGGAGGTGTGTCTACAGCTTTTACTGGTTACCAAATTCAAGATTACCCAGTCATCAGAGAACGTAGTCTGTGGAGAAACAGTTCAAAGTCTTCTGTTTATGAATACTCTAGCTCCTAAGAAGTCAAACTATGGAACAAAAGACAAATAAGACTGACAATTATTCATCAAAAGGTGAGTTTGCCATTGATGACTTCCTTCAGGATGGTGGTAATCCATTTGTTAGAGTAAACTTTGTGATTATTGGATTTCAGTCCATCTCTTTTGAGGCAGCCGCCCAACATTAAATATGTGATATCTTCTAAAAACGCTGCATACACAATGACAGTTCAGCATTTAAACATGTTACTACTCTGCTCTGCCATTAAATAAGGGATGAACCTGGGAGTTTCCCACAATCATGTGGGAGTCAACAGAGAGTCAGTTGTGTGGAGTATGGCAGACCATTTCATCCTCTGATTATTTTGTTATTTGATTATTAAAATAGGACATTTGATAATCCATGATCTGTGGATTGAGGTGATGCGATATGGGAGGCAATTATTATAGACCATCTTATCATCAATTGTGTAGTTAAAATATTTAAATTAATCCCGACTGCATAGTTCATGAGCCTGGTTTGGAGCCACCTTAGGGAAGTGGATGATGTTACATGAACTCATTATTTGAATATTTAATTATATAAAACAACGATTATATCGTCCATGACACCTGGAATCTGGTGCCACTGATCATCTAATTACATAATTAATGAATGTAAATTGACAATCTCTGTTAATCCCCAAGGTAACGTAAATATTTGTGTAGTTATGTAAACAACAATCCCCCATTCCATGAAGAGACCTGTAAAGCTCCCACTTGTGGAGATAATGTGCAATATCTTCACATTGTATGATTCATTGACTCAATTGATGATGATGACATCCTTCATGACTGGAGTCTGGCCATGCTTCCCTGCCAGTAGAATGCTACATCCCCTATTTATTGTGACAGTTAGCTATTAGTGACTTATTTAATTCTTTAAATTATGTAAACCACAGACACTGCCATCACCGATTACGGTTAGGGTGCAAAAATCTGTCAGGGACAAGGTTGGAAAGTTGTAGACATGGGCAGAGCATTTGCTGAATGATCTATGCATCTTCCAGAGTACGAGGGATGCTGGGTGATTGAGTCCTGAAGATTTCACGGTGCCCTCTGAGAAGTTCAAGGACTTCACCAAGGCCGGAACGGTGGTCTGGCTGTTGACTACCTGTTCTTCCTCTACATCTTCACATCGGTTGTGATCTACCATGAGAAGAAGGAGTGGCACTAGGAGGTCGGCATCATCACCGAGACCTGGCATAAGGATGACGACTCAGAAGACAGAAGAACATCTCTCTTTCAGCTACGATATTGATGCCCCTGCTGCAGACATCTTTTCAGCTGTTATCAACATTGTGGCTACTACTGCTACGCTAGGATTGGGCCCACTATCAAATGTCCTGCCGAACCACAACAGACATTCAGGCGCTTGTGATGAGGTCAGGCCAACAGAATTCATCAGGCAAGACAGTATGATTATCTGAGGATTAACTGATGGCCTGTTAAAAATGCTTGATGACAGCATACAGTTTCATACTTGGCAAGTCTGCCCAGGAATTGATGATACTAAAAAATGTCAACGGCTTACATATTTAAAGATGTAATTATTAAATTCTTTCATTATATAATCTGTGACCCCTGAAGTTTGGAGCCAGTGTGTGTGACTCAAGTGTGACAGACCATATAACAATCTGATTATTTCATTATTCAAATCTGTCTTTTTCTACTCCAGGGAGAGTGGAGTCTGTATCCACCTTGTTGGTGTTCAATTGTATCTTGTGAATTCTTTCTTTCTTTCTTTCATTCTTTCTTTCTTCCTTTCTTTTTTTAAATCAATGTTGATATCAATTTTTATCTCTCCAAGGGAGAATTATGAGAAACCATCTCTTTATTCATTCATTTTTTGTTCAAATCTCTGATTAAGTATTCAATATCTCTTCAGTTTTGTGCAATCATTTAGGCTTCATGCATAAAACACCATCCACTTGTTTAATTTGTGTTCATTTAATTATGAAAATCTGTCATTATGTATTCTGTTATCACTGGAGTTTTGAGCCTCCTTTGGGGAGACCAATGTACCAGACCATCATGTATTCTAATACTACACTTACTTCTTTAACTGTTAAACTAGGAAATTATGTAATATTCATCATTTAATTTACGTATTTCAAATACAGTTAATGTTATGGACCATAACTACCGTTTGGAGTCAGATTTTGGGAGTTGATGATATAATATCATCTCATTACTTCATCATTTAGCTATGTAAATAGATCTTTACATCAGCGATAGGTTTAGGACTTTGGTGCCATCTCATCGGTGTTAATATAAAAGGCCCACTAATTAATTTTCCATTTAATTTTTGAAAAACATCATTATTCCAGTAAGAGATCAGTCTGACTACTGCTTGTTGGATTTAAGTTTGCACCACCATGTCATTTTTCAATCATTTTTCATTATATATTCATTATTAAAATCGATAGAGATGTTGTTCTTCTTGACTGTAGTCCGGTCAAACCCCATGGGAGTTAATCACATGGCATTATTTAATTATCTAAGTACTACTTCCTTGACAATCACTGGAGTTTGGTTCCATCTTTTGAAAGTAAAATATCGAGGACTATCCAATTATTAACTTATTTGATTGCGTAAGTAATGATGGTGTCATCTGTCATTTGGCTGCTTTGGAATTGACACAGCAGGAGATCGGTACCAGAAGCAGTGGCCAGACAATAGGAGAAACTGCCTTATACAATGATTACTGATTACACAATAGTAGATATTTAACAATCGAATGATTACACGATTTAAAAAATACTGTACTGTTTCCCATCTTCAGTTTCTGAGAGGTTGCAACAGAACTGATCCATGAAGGACACAGTGACCACCTATTTTAAAAATGGAATAACTGAATAATCTCCTGATAAGGGAATCTCATCTAATGAACTCTGTCGGGCTGTTAACATGACACACCACCAACAATAAATAACCCTAAATAACCATATTAGAAAGCAGGGTATAGGACTTAATAGAGAACAGTCAATTGAGGAATCCAAAATGACTGAAAGAAACAGAAGACACTGCTCAAAATCCTTAATCATCAGCCTAATGCAAATCTAAACAACTCTGAGAAACCATGGGATCAAGCTCCTCTAAAGGTAAGAGGAGGCAGAGGAGTTAATTTTATTTCAATAAAGGGAAAGGGATTAAGGTAGAGGCGATTAATTGTATTGCTTCCGATCTAGAAATTAGAAAATTGAAGCATAGAAAACAGGTTTAAAATACTCATCATTGTACTTGAATGGCACAATGATGCTTTCGTTTTCATGCTTATGTCACTATAGGCAAGTTGTAGCTTGAGAGACTGGTAAATATGTAGAACCCAAAAGAAAGAGCCCTGCTTTGTTTTTGTGAGAAACTCAGTGAGGCTGTAAGTTTAGCTCATCGGTGGGTATACTCCTTTAAGCATGTGGGAGGGGCACTAGAATGGGACAGAATGTTGGTTCATAAATGTTGCCTGGCAACCCTGTTGCATTCTGTATCCTGGTATCATGGGCCAAGGACGAGAGAGCAGCTTCGAGAAAGTGTTATCATGGGACATTACAGTCTCCCAAGGTAACTATCTCCTAAAACTTTTAATGAGAACATTTGATTCGCCTAAACAAGTCATAGCCACACCTCTGGAGGTGTGTCTACAGCTTTTACTGGTTACCAAATTCAAGATTACCCAGTCATCAGAGAACGTAGTCTGTGGAGAAACAGTTCAAAGTCTTCTGTTTATGAATACTCTAGCTCCTAAGAAGTCAAACTATGGAACAAAAGACAAATAAGACTGACAATTATTCATCAAAAGGTGAGTTTGCCATTGATGACTTCCTTCAGGATGGTGGTAATCCATTTGTTAGAGTAAACTTTGTGATTATTGGATTTCAGTCCATCTCTTTTGAGGCAGCCGCCCAACATTAAATATGTGATATCTTCTAAAAACGCTGCATACACAATGACAGTTCAGCATTTAAACATGTTACTACTCTGCTCTGCCATTAAATAAGGGATGAACCTGGGAGTTTCCCACAATCATGTGGGAGTCAACAGAGAGTCAGTTGTGTGGAGTATGGCAGACCATTTCATCCTCTGATTATTTTGTTATTTGATTATTAAAATAGGACATTTGATAATCCATGATCTGTGGATTGAGGTGATGCGATATGGGAGGCAATTATTATAGACCATCTTATCATCAATTGTGTAGTTAAAATATTTAAATTAATCCCGACTGCATAGTTCATGAGCCTGGTTTGGAGCCACCTTAGGGAAGTGGATGATGTTACATGAACTCATTATTTGAATATTTAATTATATAAAACAACGATTATATCGTCCATGACACCTGGAATCTGGTGCCACTGATCATCTAATTACATAATTAATGAATGTAAATTGACAATCTCTGTTAATCCCCAAGGTAACGTAAATATTTGTGTAGTTATGTAAACAACAATCCCCCATTCCATGAAGAGACCTGTAAAGCTCCCACTTGTGGAGATAATGTGCAATATCTTCACATTGTATGATTCATTGACTCAATTGATGATGATGACATCCTTCATGACTGGAGTCTGGCCATGCTTCCCTGCCAGTAGAATGCTACATCCCCTATTTATTGTGACAGTTAGCTATTAGTGACTTATTTAATTCTTTAAATTATGTAAACCACAGACACTGCCATCACCGATTACGGTTAGGGTGCAAAAATCTGTCAGGGACAAGGTTGGAAAGTTGTAGACATGGGCAGAGCATTTGCTGAATGATCTATGCATCTTCCAGAGTACGAGGGATGCTGGGTGATTGAGTCCTGAAGATTTCACGGTGCCCTCTGAGAAGTTCAAGGACTTCACCAAGGCCGGAACGGTGGTCTGGCTGTTGACTACCTGTTCTTCCTCTACATCTTCACATCGGTTGTGATCTACCATGAGAAGAAGGAGTGGCACTAGGAGGTCGGCATCATCACCGAGACCTGGCATAAGGATGACGACTCAGAAGACAGAAGAACATCTCTCTTTCAGCTACGATATTGATGCCCCTGCTGCAGACATCTTTTCAGCTGTTATCAACATTGTGGCTACTACTGCTACGCTAGGATTGGGCCCACTATCAAATGTCCTGCCGAACCACAACAGACATTCAGGCGCTTGTGATGAGGTCAGGCCAACAGAATTCATCAGGCAAGACAGTATGATTATCTGAGGATTAACTGATGGCCTGTTAAAAATGCTTGATGACAGCATACAGTTTCATACTTGGCAAGTCTGCCCAGGAATTGATGATACTAAAAAATGTCAACGGCTTACATATTTAAAGATGTAATTATTAAATTCTTTCATTATATAATCTGTGACCCCTGAAGTTTGGAGCCAGTGTGTGTGACTCAAGTGTGACAGACCATATAACAATCTGATTATTTCATTATTCAAATCTGTCTTTTTCTACTCCAGGGAGAGTGGAGTCTGTATCCACCTTGTTGGTGTTCAATTGTATCTTGTGAATTCTTTCTTTCTTTCTTTCATTCTTTCTTTCTTCCTTTCTTTTTTTAAATCAATGTTGATATCAATTTTTATCTCTCCAAGGGAGAATTATGAGAAACCATCTCTTTATTCATTCATTTTTTGTTCAAATCTCTGATTAAGTATTCAATATCTCTTCAGTTTTGTGCAATCATTTAGGCTTCATGCATAAAACACCATCCACTTGTTTAATTTGTGTTCATTTAATTATGAAAATCTGTCATTATGTATTCTGTTATCACTGGAGTTTTGAGCCTCCTTTGGGGAGACCAATGTACCAGACCATCATGTATTCTAATACTACACTTACTTCTTTAACTGTTAAACTAGGAAATTATGTAATATTCATCATTTAATTTACGTATTTCAAATACAGTTAATGTTATGGACCATAACTACCGTTTGGAGTCAGATTTTGGGAGTTGATGATATAATATCATCTCATTACTTCATCATTTAGCTATGTAAATAGATCTTTACATCAGCGATAGGTTTAGGACTTTGGTGCCATCTCATCGGTGTTAATATAAAAGGCCCACTAATTAATTTTCCATTTAATTTTTGAAAAACATCATTATTCCAGTAAGAGATCAGTCTGACTACTGCTTGTTGGATTTAAGTTTGCACCACCATGTCATTTTTCAATCATTTTTCATTATATATTCATTATTAAAATCGATAGAGATGTTGTTCTTCTTGACTGTAGTCCGGTCAAACCCCATGGGAGTTAATCACATGGCATTATTTAATTATCTAAGTACTACTTCCTTGACAATCACTGGAGTTTGGTTCCATCTTTTGAAAGTAAAATATCGAGGACTATCCAATTATTAACTTATTTGATTGCGTAAGTAATGATGGTGTCATCTGTCATTTGGCTGCTTTGGAATTGACACAGCAGGAGATCGGTACCAGAAGCAGTGGCCAGACAATAGGAGAAACTGCCTTATACAATGATTACTGATTACACAATAGTAGATATTTAACAATCGAATGATTACACGATTTAAAAAATACTGTACTGTTTCCCATCTTCAGTTTCTGAGAGGTTGCAACAGAACTGATCCATGAAGGACACAGTGACCACCTATTTTAAAAATGGAATAACTGAATAATCTCCTGATAAGGGAATCTCATCTAATGAACTCTGTCGGGCTGTTAACATGACACACCACCAACAATAAATAACCCTAAATAACCATATTAGAAAGCAGGGTATAGGACTTAATAGAGAACAGTCAATTGAGGAATCCAAAATGACTGAAAGAAACAGAAGACACTGCTCAAAATCCTTAATCATCAGCCTAATGCAAATCTAAACAACTCTGAGAAACCATGGGATCAAGCTCCTCTAAAGGTAAGAGGAGGCAGAGGAGTTAATTTTATTTCAATAAAGGGAAAGGGATTAAGGTAGAGGCGATTAATTGTATTGCTTCCGATCTAGAAATTAGAAAATTGAAGCATAGAAAACAGGTTTAAAATACTCATCATTGTACTTGAATGGCACAATGATGCTTTCGTTTTCATGCTTATGTCACTATAGGCAAGTTGTAGCTTGAGAGACTGGTAAATATGTAGAACCCAAAAGAAAGAGCCCTGCTTTGTTTTTGTGAGAAACTCAGTGAGGCTGTAAGTTTAGCTCATCGGTGGGTATACTCCTTTAAGCATGTGGGAGGGGCACTAGAATGGGACAGAATGTTGGTTCATAAATGTTGCCTGGCAACCCTGTTGCATTCTGTATCCTGGTATCATGGGCCAAGGACGAGAGAGCAGCTTCGAGAAAGTGTTATCATGGGACATTACAGTCTCCCAAGGTAACTATCTCCTAAAACTTTTAATGAGAACATTTGATTCGCCTAAACAAGTCATAGCCACACCTCTGGAGGTGTGTCTACAGCTTTTACTGGTTACCAAATTCAAGATTACCCAGTCATCAGAGAACGTAGTCTGTGGAGAAACAGTTCAAAGTCTTCTGTTTATGAATACTCTAGCTCCTAAGAAGTCAAACTATGGAACAAAAGACAAATAAGACTGACAATTATTCATCAAAAGGTGAGTTTGCCATTGATGACTTCCTTCAGGATGGTGGTAATCCATTTGTTAGAGTAAACTTTGTGATTATTGGATTTCAGTCCATCTCTTTTGAGGCAGCCGCCCAACATTAAATATGTGATATCTTCTAAAAACGCTGCATACACAATGACAGTTCAGCATTTAAACATGTTACTACTCTGCTCTGCCATTAAATAAGGGATGAACCTGGGAGTTTCCCACAATCATGTGGGAGTCAACAGAGAGTCAGTTGTGTGGAGTATGGCAGACCATTTCATCCTCTGATTATTTTGTTATTTGATTATTAAAATAGGACATTTGATAATCCATGATCTGTGGATTGAGGTGATGCGATATGGGAGGCAATTATTATAGACCATCTTATCATCAATTGTGTAGTTAAAATATTTAAATTAATCCCGACTGCATAGTTCATGAGCCTGGTTTGGAGCCACCTTAGGGAAGTGGATGATGTTACATGAACTCATTATTTGAATATTTAATTATATAAAACAACGATTATATCGTCCATGACACCTGGAATCTGGTGCCACTGATCATCTAATTACATAATTAATGAATGTAAATTGACAATCTCTGTTAATCCCCAAGGTAACGTAAATATTTGTGTAGTTATGTAAACAACAATCCCCCATTCCATGAAGAGACCTGTAAAGCTCCCACTTGTGGAGATAATGTGCAATATCTTCACATTGTATGATTCATTGACTCAATTGATGATGATGACATCCTTCATGACTGGAGTCTGGCCATGCTTCCCTGCCAGTAGAATGCTACATCCCCTATTTATTGTGACAGTTAGCTATTAGTGACTTATTTAATTCTTTAAATTATGTAAACCACAGACACTGCCATCACCGATTACGGTTAGGGTGCAAAAATCTGTCAGGGACAAGGTTGGAAAGTTGTAGACATGGGCAGAGCATTTGCTGAATGATCTATGCATCTTCCAGAGTACGAGGGATGCTGGGTGATTGAGTCCTGAAGATTTCACGGTGCCCTCTGAGAAGTTCAAGGACTTCACCAAGGCCGGAACGGTGGTCTGGCTGTTGACTACCTGTTCTTCCTCTACATCTTCACATCGGTTGTGATCTACCATGAGAAGAAGGAGTGGCACTAGGAGGTCGGCATCATCACCGAGACCTGGCATAAGGATGACGACTCAGAAGACAGAAGAACATCTCTCTTTCAGCTACGATATTGATGCCCCTGCTGCAGACATCTTTTCAGCTGTTATCAACATTGTGGCTACTACTGCTACGCTAGGATTGGGCCCACTATCAAATGTCCTGCCGAACCACAACAGACATTCAGGCGCTTGTGATGAGGTCAGGCCAACAGAATTCATCAGGCAAGACAGTATGATTATCTGAGGATTGACTGATGGCCTGTTAAAAATGCTTGATGACAGCATACAGTTTCATACTTGGCAAGTCTGCCCAGGAATTGATGATACTAAAAAATGTCAACGGCTTACATATTTAAAGATGTAATTATTAAATTCTTTCATTATATAATCTGTGACCCCTGAAGTTTGGAGCCAGTGTGTGTGACTCAAGTGTGACAGACCATATAACAATCTGATTATTTCATTATTCAAATCTGTCTTTTTCTACTCCAGGGAGAGTGGAGTCTGTATCCACCTTGTTGGTGTTCAATTGTATCTTGTGAATTCTTTCTTTCTTTCTTTCATTCTTTCTTTCTTCCTTTCTTTTTTAAATCAATGTTGATATCAATTTTTATCTCTCCAAGGGAGAATTATGAGAAACCATCTCTTTATTCATTCATTTTTTGTTCAAATCTCTGATTAAGTATTCAATATCTCTTCAGTTTTGTGCAATCATTTAGGCTTCATGCATAAAACACCATCCACTTGTTTAATTTGTGTTCATTTAATTATGAAAATCTGTCATTATGTATTCTGTTATCACTGGAGTTTTGAGCCTCCTTTGGGGAGACCAATGTACCAGACCATCATGTATTCTAATACTACACTTACTTCTTTAACTGTTAAACTAGGAAATTATGTAATATTCATCATTTAATTTACGTATTTCAAATACAGTTAATGTTATGGACCATAACTACCGTTTGGAGTCAGATTTTGGGAGTTGATGATATAATATCATCTCATTACTTCATCATTTAGCTATGTAAATAGATCTTTACATCAGCGATAGGTTTAGGACTTTGGTGCCATCTCATCGGTGTTAATATAAAAGGCCCACTAATTAATTTTCCATTTAATTTTTGAAAAACATCATTATTCCAGTAAGAGATCAGTCTGACTACTGCTTGTTGGATTTAAGTTTGCACCACCATGTCATTTTTCAATCATTTTTCATTATATATTCATTATTAAAATCGATAGAGATGTTGTTCTTCTTGACTGTAGTCCGGTCAAACCCCATGGGAGTTAATCACATGGCATTATTTAATTATCTAAGTACTACTTCCTTGACAATCACTGGAGTTTGGTTCCATCTTTTGAAAGTAAAATATCGAGGACTATCCAATTATTAACTTATTTGATTGCGTAAGTAATGATGGTGTCATCTGTCATTTGGCTGCTTTGGAATTGACACAGCAGGAGATCGGTACCAGAAGCAGTGGCCAGACAATAGGAGAAACTGCCTTATACAATGATTACTGATTACACAATAGTAGATATTTAACAATCGAATGATTACACGATTTAAAAAATACTGTACTGTTTCCCATCTTCAGTTTCTGAGAGGTTGCAACAGAACTGATCCATGAAGGACACAGTGACCACCTATTTTAAAAATGGAATAACTGAATAATCTCCTGATAAGGGAATCTCATCTAATGAACTCTGTCGGGCTGTTAACATGACACACCACCAACAATAAATAACCCTAAATAACCATATTAGAAAGCAGGGTATAGGACTTAATAGAGAACAGTCAATTGAGGAATCCAAAATGACTGAAAGAAACAGAAGACACTGCTCAAAATCCTTAATCATCAGCCTAATGCAAATCTAAACAACTCTGAGAAACCATGGGATCAAGCTCCTCTAAAGGTAAGAGGAGGCAGAGGAGTTAATTTTATTTCAATAAAGGGAAAGGGATTAAGGTAGAGGCGATTAATTGTATTGCTTCCGATCTAGAAATTAGAAAATTGAAGCATAGAAAACAGGTTTAAAATACTCATCATTGTACTTGAATGGCACAATGATGCTTTCGTTTTCATGCTTATGTCACTATAGGCAAGTTGTAGCTTGAGAGACTGGTAAATATGTAGAACCCAAAAGAAAGAGCCCTGCTTTGTTTTTGTGAGAAACTCAGTGAGGCTGTAAGTTTAGCTCATCGGTGGGTATACTCCTTTAAGCATGTGGGAGGGGCACTAGAATGGGACAGAATGTTGGTTCATAAATGTTGCCTGGCAACCCTGTTGCATTCTGTATCCTGGTATCATGGGCCAAGGACGAGAGAGCAGCTTCGAGAAAGTGTTATCATGGGACATTACAGTCTCCCAAGGTAACTATCTCCTAAAACTTTTAATGAGAACATTTGATTCGCCTAAACAAGTCATAGCCACACCTCTGGAGGTGTGTCTACAGCTTTTACTGGTTACCAAATTCAAGATTACCCAGTCATCAGAGAACGTAGTCTGTGGAGAAACAGTTCAAAGTCTTCTGTTTATGAATACTCTAGCTCCTAAGAAGTCAAACTATGGAACAAAAGACAAATAAGACTGACAATTATTCATCAAAAGGTGAGTTTGCCATTGATGACTTCCTTCAGGATGGTGGTAATCCATTTGTTAGAGTAAACTTTGTGATTATTGGATTTCAGTCCATCTCTTTTGAGGCAGCCGCCCAACATTAAATATGTGATATCTTCTAAAAACGCTGCATACACAATGACAGTTCAGCATTTAAACATGTTACTACTCTGCTCTGCCATTAAATAAGGGATGAACCTGGGAGTTTCCCACAATCATGTGGGAGTCAACAGAGAGTCAGTTGTGTGGAGTATGGCAGACCATTTCATCCTCTGATTATTTTGTTATTTGATTATTAAAATAGGACATTTGATAATCCATGATCTGTGGATTGAGGTGATGCGATATGGGAGGCAATTATTATAGACCATCTTATCATCAATTGTGTAGTTAAAATATTTAAATTAATCCCGACTGCATAGTTCATGAGCCTGGTTTGGAGCCACCTTAGGGAAGTGGATGATGTTACATGAACTCATTATTTGAATATTTAATTATATAAAACAACGATTATATCGTCCATGACACCTGGAATCTGGTGCCACTGATCATCTAATTACATAATTAATGAATGTAAATTGACAATCTCTGTTAATCCCCAAGGTAACGTAAATATTTGTGTAGTTATGTAAACAACAATCCCCCATTCCATGAAGAGACCTGTAAAGCTCCCACTTGTGGAGATAATGTGCAATATCTTCACATTGTATGATTCATTGACTCAATTGATGATGATGACATCCTTCATGACTGGAGTCTGGCCATGCTTCCCTGCCAGTAGAATGCTACATCCCCTATTTATTGTGACAGTTAGCTATTAGTGACTTATTTAATTCTTTAAATTATGTAAACCACAGACACTGCCATCACCGATTACGGTTAGGGTGCAAAAATCTGTCAGGGACAAGGTTGGAAAGTTGTAGACATGGGCAGAGCATTTGCTGAATGATCTATGCATCTTCCAGAGTACGAGGGATGCTGGGTGATTGAGTCCTGAAGATTTCACGGTGCCCTCTGAGAAGTTCAAGGACTTCACCAAGGCCGGAACGGTGGTCTGGCTGTTGACTACCTGTTCTTCCTCTACATCTTCACATCGGTTGTGATCTACCATGAGAGGAAGGAGTGGCACTAGGAGGTCGGCATCATCGCCGAGACCTGGCATAAGGATGACGACTCAGAAGACAGAAGAACATCTCTCTTTCAGCTACGATATTGATGCCCCTGCTGCAGACATCTTTTCAGCTGTTATCAACATTGTGGCTACTACTGCTACGCTAGGATTGGGCCCACTATCAAATGTCCTGCCGAACCACAACAGACATTCAGGCGCTTGTGATGAGGTCAGGCCAACAGAATTCATCAGGCAAGACAGTATGATTATCTGAGGATTGACTGATGGCCTGTTAAAAATGCTTGATGACAGCATACAGTTTCATACTTGGCAAGTCTGCCCAGGAATTGATGATACTAAAAAATGTCAACGGCTTACATATTTAAAGATGTAATTATTAAATTCTTTCATTATATAATCTGTGACCCCTGAAGTTTGGAGCCAGTGTGTGTGACTCAAGTGTGACAGACCATATAACAATCTGATTATTTCATTATTCAAATCTGTCTTTTTCTACTCCAGGGAGAGTGGAGTCTGTATCCACCTTGTTGGTGTTCAATTGTATCTTGTGAATTCTTTCTTTCTTTCTTTCATTCTTTCTTTCTTCCTTTCTTTTTTTAAATCAATGTTGATATCAATTTTTATCTCTCCAAGGGAGAATTATGAGAAACCATCTCTTTATTCATTCATTTTTTGTTCAAATCTCTGATTAAGTATTCAATATCTCTTCAGTTTTGTGCAATCATTTAGGCTTCATGCATAAAACACCATCCACTTGTTTAATTTGTGTTCATTTAATTATGAAAATCTGTCATTATGTATTCTGTTATCACTGGAGTTTTGAGCCTCCTTTGGGGAGACCAATGTACCAGACCATCATGTATTCTAATACTACACTTACTTCTTTAACTGTTAAACTAGGAAATTATGTAATATTCATCATTTAATTTACGTATTTCAAATACAGTTAATGTTATGGACCATAACTACCGTTTGGAGTCAGATTTTGGGAGTTGATGATATAATATCATCTCATTACTTCATCATTTAGCTATGTAAATAGATCTTTACATCAGCGATAGGTTTAGGACTTTGGTGCCATCTCATCGGTGTTAATATAAAAGGCCCACTAATTAATTTTCCATTTAATTTTTGAAAAACATCATTATTCCAGTAAGAGATCAGTCTGACTACTGCTTGTTGGATTTAAGTTTGCACCACCATGTCATTTTTCAATCATTTTTCATTATATATTCATTATTAAAATCGATAGAGATGTTGTTCTTCTTGACTGTAGTCCGGTCAAACCCCATGGGAGTTAATCACATGGCATTATTTAATTATCTAAGTACTACTTCCTTGACAATCACTGGAGTTTGGTTCCATCTTTTGAAAGTAAAATATCGAGGACTATCCAATTATTAACTTATTTGATTGCGTAAGTAATGATGGTGTCATCTGTCATTTGGCTGCTTTGGAATTGACACAGCAGGAGATCGGTACCAGAAGCAGTGGCCAGACAATAGGAGAAACTGCCTTATACAATGATTACTGATTACACAATAGTAGATATTTAACAATCGAATGATTACACGATTTAAAAAATACTGTACTGTTTCCCATCTTCAGTTTCTGAGAGGTTGCAACAGAACTGATCCATGAAGGACACAGTGACCACCTATTTTAAAAATGGAATAACTGAATAATCTCCTGATAAGGGAATCTCATCTAATGAACTCTGTCGGGCTGTTAACATGACACACCACCAACAATAAATAACCCTAAATAACCATATTAGAAAGCAGGGTATAGGACTTAATAGAGAACAGTCAATTGAGGAATCCAAAATGACTGAAAGAAACAGAAGACACTGCTCAAAATCCTTAATCATCAGCCTAATGCAAATCTAAACAACTCTGAGAAACCATGGGATCAAGCTCCTCTAAAGGTAAGAGGAGGCAGAGGAGTTAATTTTATTTCAATAAAGGGAAAGGGATTAAGGTAGAGGCGATTAATTGTATTGCTTCCGATCTAGAAATTAGAAAATTGAAGCATAGAAAACAGGTTTAAAATACTCATCATTGTACTTGAATGGCACAATGATGCTTTCGTTTTCATGCTTATGTCACTATAGGCAAGTTGTAGCTTGAGAGACTGGTAAATATGTAGAACCCAAAAGAAAGAGCCCTGCTTTGTTTTTGTGAGAAACTCAGTGAGGCTGTAAGTTTAGCTCATCGGTGGGTATACTCCTTTAAGCATGTGGGAGGGGCACTAGAATGGGACAGAATGTTGGTTCATAAATGTTGCCTGGCAACCCTGTTGCATTCTGTATCCTGGTATCATGGGCCAAGGACGAGAGAGCAGCTTCGAGAAAGTGTTATCATGGGACATTACAGTCTCCCAAGGTAACTATCTCCTAAAACTTTTAATGAGAACATTTGATTCGCCTAAACAAGTCATAGCCACACCTCTGGAGGTGTGTCTACAGCTTTTACTGGTTACCAAATTCAAGATTACCCAGTCATCAGAGAACGTAGTCTGTGGAGAAACAGTTCAAAGTCTTCTGTTTATGAATACTCTAGCTCCTAAGAAGTCAAACTATGGAACAAAAGACAAATAAGACTGACAATTATTCATCAAAAGGTGAGTTTGCCATTGATGACTTCCTTCAGGATGGTGGTAATCCATTTGTTAGAGTAAACTTTGTGATTATTGGATTTCAGTCCATCTCTTTTGAGGCAGCCGCCCAACATTAAATATGTGATATCTTCTAAAAACGCTGCATACACAATGACAGTTCAGCATTTAAACATGTTACTACTCTGCTCTGCCATTAAATAAGGGATGAACCTGGGAGTTTCCCACAATCATGTGGGAGTCAACAGAGAGTCAGTTGTGTGGAGTATGGCAGACCATTTCATCCTCTGATTATTTTGTTATTTGATTATTAAAATAGGACATTTGATAATCCATGATCTGTGGATTGAGGTGATGCGATATGGGAGGCAATTATTATAGACCATCTTATCATCAATTGTGTAGTTAAAATATTTAAATTAATCCCGACTGCATAGTTCATGAGCCTGGTTTGGAGCCACCTTAGGGAAGTGGATGATGTTACATGAACTCATTATTTGAATATTTAATTATATAAAACAACGATTATATCGTCCATGACACCTGGAATCTGGTGCCACTGATCATCTAATTACATAATTAATGAATGTAAATTGACAATCTCTGTTAATCCCCAAGGTAACGTAAATATTTGTGTAGTTATGTAAACAACAATCCCCCATTCCATGAAGAGACCTGTAAAGCTCCCACTTGTGGAGATAATGTGCAATATCTTCACATTGTATGATTCATTGACTCAATTGATGATGATGACATCCTTCATGACTGGAGTCTGGCCATGCTTCCCTGCCAGTAGAATGCTACATCCCCTATTTATTGTGACAGTTAGCTATTAGTGACTTATTTAATTCTTTAAATTATGTAAACCACAGACACTGCCATCACCGATTACGGTTAGGGTGCAAAAATCTGTCAGGGACAAGGTTGGAAAGTTGTAGACATGGGCAGAGCATTTGCTGAATGATCTATGCATCTTCCAGAGTACGAGGGATGCTGGGTGATTGAGTCCTGAAGATTTCACGGTGCCCTCTGAGAAGTTCAAGGACTTCACCAAGGCCGGAACGGTGGTCTGGCTGTTGACTACCTGTTCTTCCTCTACATCTTCACATCGGTTGTGATCTACCATGAGAAGAAGGAGTGGCACTAGGAGGTCGGCATCATCGCCGAGACCTGGCATAAGGATGACGACTCAGAAGACAGAAGAACATCTCTCTTTCAGCTACGATATTGATGCCCCTGCTGCAGACATCTTTTCAGCTGTTATCAACATTGTGGCTACTACTGCTACGCTAGGATTGGGCCCACTATCAAATGTCCTGCCGAACCACAACAGACATTCAGGCGCTTGTGATGAGGTCAGGCCAACAGAATTCATCAGGCAAGACAGTATGATTATCTGAGGATTGACTGATGGCCTGTTAAAAATGCTTGATGACAGCATACAGTTTCATACTTGGCAAGTCTGCCCAGGAATTGATGATACTAAAAAATGTCAACGGCTTACATATTTAAAGATGTAATTATTAAATTCTTTCATTATATAATCTGTGACCCCTGAAGTTTGGAGCCAGTGTGTGTGACTCAAGTGTGACAGACCATATAACAATCTGATTATTTCATTATTCAAATCTGTCTTTTTCTACTCCAGGGAGAGTGGAGTCTGTATCCACCTTGTTGGTGTTCAATTGTATCTTGTGAATTCTTTCTTTCTTTCTTTCATTCTTTCTTTCTTCCTTTCTTTTTTTAAATCAATGTTGATATCAATTTTTATCTCTCCAAGGGAGAATTATGAGAAACCATCTCTTTATTCATTCATTTTTTGTTCAAATCTCTGATTAAGTATTCAATATCTCTTCAGTTTTGTGCAATCATTTAGGCTTCATGCATAAAACACCATCCACTTGTTTAATTTGTGTTCATTTAATTATGAAAATCTGTCATTATGTATTCTGTTATCACTGGAGTTTTGAGCCTCCTTTGGGGAGACCAATGTACCAGACCATCATGTATTCTAATACTACACTTACTTCTTTAACTGTTAAACTAGGAAATTATGTAATATTCATCATTTAATTTACGTATTTCAAATACAGTTAATGTTATGGACCATAACTACCGTTTGGAGTCAGATTTTGGGAGTTGATGATATAATATCATCTCATTACTTCATCATTTAGCTATGTAAATAGATCTTTACATCAGCGATAGGTTTAGGACTTTGGTGCCATCTCATCGGTGTTAATATAAAAGGCCCACTAATTAATTTTCCATTTAATTTTTGAAAAACATCATTATTCCAGTAAGAGATCAGTCTGACTACTGCTTGTTGGATTTAAGTTTGCACCACCATGTCATTTTTCAATCATTTTTCATTATATATTCATTATTAAAATCGATAGAGATGTTGTTCTTCTTGACTGTAGTCCGGTCAAACCCCATGGGAGTTAATCACATGGCATTATTTAATTATCTAAGTACTACTTCCTTGACAATCACTGGAGTTTGGTTCCATCTTTTGAAAGTAAAATATCGAGGACTATCCAATTATTAACTTATTTGATTGCGTAAGTAATGATGGTGTCATCTGTCATTTGGCTGCTTTGGAATTGACACAGCAGGAGATCGGTACCAGAAGCAGTGGCCAGACAATAGGAGAAACTGCCTTATACAATGATTACTGATTACACAATAGTAGATATTTAACAATCGAATGATTACACGATTTAAAAAATACTGTACTGTTTCCCATCTTCAGTTTCTGAGAGGTTGCAACAGAACTGATCCATGAAGGACACAGTGACCACCTATTTTAAAAATGGAATAACTGAATAATCTCCTGATAAGGGAATCTCATCTAATGAACTCTGTCGGGCTGTTAACATGACACACCACCAACAATAAATAACCCTAAATAACCATATTAGAAAGCAGGGTATAGGACTTAATAGAGAACAGTCAATTGAGGAATCCAAAATGACTGAAAGAAACAGAAGACACTGCTCAAAATCCTTAATCATCAGCCTAATGCAAATCTAAACAACTCTGAGAAACCATGGGATCAAGCTCCTCTAAAGGTAAGAGGAGGCAGAGGAGTTAATTTTATTTCAATAAAGGGAAAGGGATTAAGGTAGAGGCGATTAATTGTATTGCTTCCGATCTAGAAATTAGAAAATTGAAGCATAGAAAACAGGTTTAAAATACTCATCATTGTACTTGAATGGCACAATGATGCTTTCGTTTTCATGCTTATGTCACTATAGGCAAGTTGTAGCTTGAGAGACTGGTAAATATGTAGAACCCAAAAGAAAGAGCCCTGCTTTGTTTTTGTGAGAAACTCAGTGAGGCTGTAAGTTTAGCTCATCGGTGGGTATACTCCTTTAAGCATGTGGGAGGGGCACTAGAATGGGACAGAATGTTGGTTCATAAATGTTGCCTGGCAACCCTGTTGCATTCTGTATCCTGGTATCATGGGCCAAGGACGAGAGAGCAGCTTCGAGAAAGTGTTATCATGGGACATTACAGTCTCCCAAGGTAACTATCTCCTAAAACTTTTAATGAGAACATTTGATTCGCCTAAACAAGTCATAGCCACACCTCTGGAGGTGTGTCTACAGCTTTTACTGGTTACCAAATTCAAGATTACCCAGTCATCAGAGAACGTAGTCTGTGGAGAAACAGTTCAAAGTCTTCTGTTTATGAATACTCTAGCTCCTAAGAAGTCAAACTATGGAACAAAAGACAAATAAGACTGACAATTATTCATCAAAAGGTGAGTTTGCCATTGATGACTTCCTTCAGGATGGTGGTAATCCATTTGTTAGAGTAAACTTTGTGATTATTGGATTTCAGTCCATCTCTTTTGAGGCAGCCGCCCAACATTAAATATGTGATATCTTCTAAAAACGCTGCATACACAATGACAGTTCAGCATTTAAACATGTTACTACTCTGCTCTGCCATTAAATAAGGGATGAACCTGGGAGTTTCCCACAATCATGTGGGAGTCAACAGAGAGTCAGTTGTGTGGAGTATGGCAGACCATTTCATCCTCTGATTATTTTGTTATTTGATTATTAAAATAGGACATTTGATAATCCATGATCTGTGGATTGAGGTGATGCGATATGGGAGGCAATTATTATAGACCATCTTATCATCAATTGTGTAGTTAAAATATTTAAATTAATCCCGACTGCATAGTTCATGAGCCTGGTTTGGAGCCACCTTAGGGAAGTGGATGATGTTACATGAACTCATTATTTGAATATTTAATTATATAAAACAACGATTATATCGTCCATGACACCTGGAATCTGGTGCCACTGATCATCTAATTACATAATTAATGAATGTAAATTGACAATCTCTGTTAATCCCCAAGGTAACGTAAATATTTGTGTAGTTATGTAAACAACAATCCCCCATTCCATGAAGAGACCTGTAAAGCTCCCACTTGTGGAGATAATGTGCAATATCTTCACATTGTATGATTCATTGACTCAATTGATGATGATGACATCCTTCATGACTGGAGTCTGGCCATGCTTCCCTGCCAGTAGAATGCTACATCCCCTATTTATTGTGACAGTTAGCTATTAGTGACTTATTTAATTCTTTAAATTATGTAAACCACAGACACTGCCATCACCGATTACGGTTAGGGTGCAAAAATCTGTCAGGGACAAGGTTGGAAAGTTGTAGACATGGGCAGAGCATTTGCTGAATGATCTATGCATCTTCCAGAGTACGAGGGATGCTGGGTGATTGAGTCCTGAAGATTTCACGGTGCCCTCTGAGAAGTTCAAGGACTTCACCAAGGCCGGAACGGTGGTCTGGCTGTTGACTACCTGTTCTTCCTCTACATCTTCACATCGGTTGTGATCTACCATGAGAGGAAGGAGTGGCACTAGGAGGTCGGCATCATCACCGAGACCTGGCATAAGGATGACGACTCAGAAGACAGAAGAACATCTCTCTTTCAGCTACGATATTGATGCCCCTGCTGCAGACATCTTTTCAGCTGTTATCAACATTGTGGCTACTACTGCTACGCTAGGATTGGGCCCACTATCAAATGTCCTGCCGAACCACAACAGACATTCAGGCGCTTGTGATGAGGTCAGGCCAACAGAATTCATCAGGCAAGACAGTATGATTATCTGAGGATTGACTGATGGCCTGTTAAAAATGCTTGATGACAGCATACAGTTTCATACTTGGCAAGTCTGCCCAGGAATTGATGATACTAAAAAATGTCAACGGCTTACATATTTAAAGATGTAATTATTAAATTCTTTCATTATATAATCTGTGACCCCTGAAGTTTGGAGCCAGTGTGTGTGACTCAAGTGTGACAGACCATATAACAATCTGATTATTTCATTATTCAAATCTGTCTTTTTCTACTCCAGGGAGAGTGGAGTCTGTATCCACCTTGTTGGTGTTCAATTGTATCTTGTGAATTCTTTCTTTCTTTCTTTCATTCTTTCTTTCTTCCTTTCTTTTTTTAAATCAATGTTGATATCAATTTTTATCTCTCCAAGGGAGAATTATGAGAAACCATCTCTTTATTCATTCATTTTTTGTTCAAATCTCTGATTAAGTATTCAATATCTCTTCAGTTTTGTGCAATCATTTAGGCTTCATGCATAAAACACCATCCACTTGTTTAATTTGTGTTCATTTAATTATGAAAATCTGTCATTATGTATTCTGTTATCACTGGAGTTTTGAGCCTCCTTTGGGGAGACCAATGTACCAGACCATCATGTATTCTAATACTACACTTACTTCTTTAACTGTTAAACTAGGAAATTATGTAATATTCATCATTTAATTTACGTATTTCAAATACAGTTAATGTTATGGACCATAACTACCGTTTGGAGTCAGATTTTGGGAGTTGATGATATAATATCATCTCATTACTTCATCATTTAGCTATGTAAATAGATCTTTACATCAGCGATAGGTTTAGGACTTTGGTGCCATCTCATCGGTGTTAATATAAAAGGCCCACTAATTAATTTTCCATTTAATTTTTGAAAAACATCATTATTCCAGTAAGAGATCAGTCTGACTACTGCTTGTTGGATTTAAGTTTGCACCACCATGTCATTTTTCAATCATTTTTCATTATATATTCATTATTAAAATCGATAGAGATGTTGTTCTTCTTGACTGTAGTCCGGTCAAACCCCATGGGAGTTAATCACATGGCATTATTTAATTATCTAAGTACTACTTCCTTGACAATCACTGGAGTTTGGTTCCATCTTTTGAAAGTAAAATATCGAGGACTATCCAATTATTAACTTATTTGATTGCGTAAGTAATGATGGTGTCATCTGTCATTTGGCTGCTTTGGAATTGACACAGCAGGAGATCGGTACCAGAAGCAGTGGCCAGACAATAGGAGAAACTGCCTTATACAATGATTACTGATTACACAATAGTAGATATTTAACAATCGAATGATTACACGATTTAAAAAATACTGTACTGTTTCCCATCTTCAGTTTCTGAGAGGTTGCAACAGAACTGATCCATGAAGGACACAGTGACCACCTATTTTAAAAATGGAATAACTGAATAATCTCCTGATAAGGGAATCTCATCTAATGAACTCTGTCGGGCTGTTAACATGACACACCACCAACAATAAATAACCCTAAATAACCATATTAGAAAGCAGGGTATAGGACTTAATAGAGAACAGTCAATTGAGGAATCCAAAATGACTGAAAGAAACAGAAGACACTGCTCAAAATCCTTAATCATCAGCCTAATGCAAATCTAAACAACTCTGAGAAACCATGGGATCAAGCTCCTCTAAAGGTAAGAGGAGGCAGAGGAGTTAATTTTATTTCAATAAAGGGAAAGGGATTAAGGTAGAGGCGATTAATTGTATTGCTTCCGATCTAGAAATTAGAAAATTGAAGCATAGAAAACAGGTTTAAAATACTCATCATTGTACTTGAATGGCACAATGATGCTTTCGTTTTCATGCTTATGTCACTATAGGCAAGTTGTAGCTTGAGAGACTGGTAAATATGTAGAACCCAAAAGAAAGAGCCCTGCTTTGTTTTTGTGAGAAACTCAGTGAGGCTGTAAGTTTAGCTCATCGGTGGGTATACTCCTTTAAGCATGTGGGAGGGGCACTAGAATGGGACAGAATGTTGGTTCATAAATGTTGCCTGGCAACCCTGTTGCATTCTGTATCCTGGTATCATGGGCCAAGGACGAGAGAGCAGCTTCGAGAAAGTGTTATCATGGGACATTACAGTCTCCCAAGGTAACTATCTCCTAAAACTTTTAATGAGAACATTTGATTCGCCTAAACAAGTCATAGCCACACCTCTGGAGGTGTGTCTACAGCTTTTACTGGTTACCAAATTCAAGATTACCCAGTCATCAGAGAACGTAGTCTGTGGAGAAACAGTTCAAAGTCTTCTGTTTATGAATACTCTAGCTCCTAAGAAGTCAAACTATGGAACAAAAGACAAATAAGACTGACAATTATTCATCAAAAGGTGAGTTTGCCATTGATGACTTCCTTCAGGATGGTGGTAATCCATTTGTTAGAGTAAACTTTGTGATTATTGGATTTCAGTCCATCTCTTTTGAGGCAGCCGCCCAACATTAAATATGTGATATCTTCTAAAAACGCTGCATACACAATGACAGTTCAGCATTTAAACATGTTACTACTCTGCTCTGCCATTAAATAAGGGATGAACCTGGGAGTTTCCCACAATCATGTGGGAGTCAACAGAGAGTCAGTTGTGTGGAGTATGGCAGACCATTTCATCCTCTGATTATTTTGTTATTTGATTATTAAAATAGGACATTTGATAATCCATGATCTGTGGATTGAGGTGATGCGATATGGGAGGCAATTATTATAGACCATCTTATCATCAATTGTGTAGTTAAAATATTTAAATTAATCCCGACTGCATAGTTCATGAGCCTGGTTTGGAGCCACCTTAGGGAAGTGGATGATGTTACATGAACTCATTATTTGAATATTTAATTATATAAAACAACGATTATATCGTCCATGACACCTGGAATCTGGTGCCACTGATCATCTAATTACATAATTAATGAATGTAAATTGACAATCTCTGTTAATCCCCAAGGTAACGTAAATATTTGTGTAGTTATGTAAACAACAATCCCCCATTCCATGAAGAGACCTGTAAAGCTCCCACTTGTGGAGATAATGTGCAATATCTTCACATTGTATGATTCATTGACTCAATTGATGATGATGACATCCTTCATGACTGGAGTCTGGCCATGCTTCCCTGCCAGTAGAATGCTACATCCCCTATTTATTGTGACAGTTAGCTATTAGTGACTTATTTAATTCTTTAAATTATGTAAACCACAGACACTGCCATCACCGATTACGGTTAGGGTGCAAAAATCTGTCAGGGACAAGGTTGGAAAGTTGTAGACATGGGCAGAGCATTTGCTGAATGATCTATGCATCTTCCAGAGTACGAGGGATGCTGGGTGATTGAGTCCTGAAGATTTCACGGTGCCCTCTGAGAAGTTCAAGGACTTCACCAAGGCCGGAACGGTGGTCTGGCTGTTGACTACCTGTTCTTCCTCTACATCTTCACATCGGTTGTGATCTACCATGAGAAGAAGGAGTGGCACTAGGAGGTCGGCATCATCACCGAGACCTGGCATAAGGATGACGACTCAGAAGACAGAAGAACATCTCTCTTTCAGCTACGATATTGATGCCCCTGCTGCAGACATCTTTTCAGCTGTTATCAACATTGTGGCTACTACTGCTACGCTAGGATTGGGCCCACTATCAAATGTCCTGCCGAACCACAACAGACATTCAGGCGCTTGTGATGAGGTCAGGCCAACAGAATTCATCAGGCAAGACAGTATGATTATCTGAGGATTGACTGATGGCCTGTTAAAAATGCTTGATGACAGCATACAGTTTCATACTTGGCAAGTCTGCCCAGGAATTGATGATACTAAAAAATGTCAACGGCTTACATATTTAAAGATGTAATTATTAAATTCTTTCATTATATAATCTGTGACCCCTGAAGTTTGGAGCCAGTGTGTGTGACTCAAGTGTGACAGACCATATAACAATCTGATTATTTCATTATTCAAATCTGTCTTTTTCTACTCCAGGGAGAGTGGAGTCTGTATCCACCTTGTTGGTGTTCAATTGTATCTTGTGAATTCTTTCTTTCTTTCTTTCATTCTTTCTTTCTTCCTTTCTTTTTTTAAATCAATGTTGATATCAATTTTTATCTCTCCAAGGGAGAATTATGAGAAACCATCTCTTTATTCATTCATTTTTTGTTCAAATCTCTGATTAAGTATTCAATATCTCTTCAGTTTTGTGCAATCATTTAGGCTTCATGCATAAAACACCATCCACTTGTTTAATTTGTGTTCATTTAATTATGAAAATCTGTCATTATGTATTCTGTTATCACTGGAGTTTTGAGCCTCCTTTGGGGAGACCAATGTACCAGACCATCATGTATTCTAATACTACACTTACTTCTTTAACTGTTAAACTAGGAAATTATGTAATATTCATCATTTAATTTACGTATTTCAAATACAGTTAATGTTATGGACCATAACTACCGTTTGGAGTCAGATTTTGGGAGTTGATGATATAATATCATCTCATTACTTCATCATTTAGCTATGTAAATAGATCTTTACATCAGCGATAGGTTTAGGACTTTGGTGCCATCTCATCGGTGTTAATATAAAAGGCCCACTAATTAATTTTCCATTTAATTTTTGAAAAACATCATTATTCCAGTAAGAGATCAGTCTGACTACTGCTTGTTGGATTTAAGTTTGCACCACCATGTCATTTTTCAATCATTTTTCATTATATATTCATTATTAAAATCGATAGAGATGTTGTTCTTCTTGACTGTAGTCCGGTCAAACCCCATGGGAGTTAATCACATGGCATTATTTAATTATCTAAGTACTACTTCCTTGACAATCACTGGAGTTTGGTTCCATCTTTTGAAAGTAAAATATCGAGGACTATCCAATTATTAACTTATTTGATTGCGTAAGTAATGATGGTGTCATCTGTCATTTGGCTGCTTTGGAATTGACACAGCAGGAGATCGGTACCAGAAGCAGTGGCCAGACAATAGGAGAAACTGCCTTATACAATGATTACTGATTACACAATAGTAGATATTTAACAATCGAATGATTACACGATTTAAAAAATACTGTACTGTTTCCCATCTTCAGTTTCTGAGAGGTTGCAACAGAACTGATCCATGAAGGACACAGTGACCACCTATTTTAAAAATGGAATAACTGAATAATCTCCTGATAAGGGAATCTCATCTAATGAACTCTGTCGGGCTGTTAACATGACACACCACCAACAATAAATAACCCTAAATAACCATATTAGAAAGCAGGGTATAGGACTTAATAGAGAACAGTCAATTGAGGAATCCAAAATGACTGAAAGAAACAGAAGACACTGCTCAAAATCCTTAATCATCAGCCTAATGCAAATCTAAACAACTCTGAGAAACCATGGGATCAAGCTCCTCTAAAGGTAAGAGGAGGCAGAGGAGTTAATTTTATTTCAATAAAGGGAAAGGGATTAAGGTAGAGGCGATTAATTGTATTGCTTCCGATCTAGAAATTAGAAAATTGAAGCATAGAAAACAGGTTTAAAATACTCATCATTGTACTTGAATGGCACAATGATGCTTTCGTTTTCATGCTTATGTCACTATAGGCAAGTTGTAGCTTGAGAGACTGGTAAATATGTAGAACCCAAAAGAAAGAGCCCTGCTTTGTTTTTGTGAGAAACTCAGTGAGGCTGTAAGTTTAGCTCATCGGTGGGTATACTCCTTTAAGCATGTGGGAGGGGCACTAGAATGGGACAGAATGTTGGTTCATAAATGTTGCCTGGCAACCCTGTTGCATTCTGTATCCTGGTATCATGGGCCAAGGACGAGAGAGCAGCTTCGAGAAAGTGTTATCATGGGACATTACAGTCTCCCAAGGTAACTATCTCCTAAAACTTTTAATGAGAACATTTGATTCGCCTAAACAAGTCATAGCCACACCTCTGGAGGTGTGTCTACAGCTTTTACTGGTTACCAAATTCAAGATTACCCAGTCATCAGAGAACGTAGTCTGTGGAGAAACAGTTCAAAGTCTTCTGTTTATGAATACTCTAGCTCCTAAGAAGTCAAACTATGGAACAAAAGACAAATAAGACTGACAATTATTCATCAAAAGGTGAGTTTGCCATTGATGACTTCCTTCAGGATGGTGGTAATCCATTTGTTAGAGTAAACTTTGTGATTATTGGATTTCAGTCCATCTCTTTTGAGGCAGCCGCCCAACATTAAATATGTGATATCTTCTAAAAACGCTGCATACACAATGACAGTTCAGCATTTAAACATGTTACTACTCTGCTCTGCCATTAAATAAGGGATGAACCTGGGAGTTTCCCACAATCATGTGGGAGTCAACAGAGAGTCAGTTGTGTGGAGTATGGCAGACCATTTCATCCTCTGATTATTTTGTTATTTGATTATTAAAATAGGACATTTGATAATCCATGATCTGTGGATTGAGGTGATGCGATATGGGAGGCAATTATTATAGACCATCTTATCATCAATTGTGTAGTTAAAATATTTAAATTAATCCCGACTGCATAGTTCATGAGCCTGGTTTGGAGCCACCTTAGGGAAGTGGATGATGTTACATGAACTCATTATTTGAATATTTAATTATATAAAACAACGATTATATCGTCCATGACACCTGGAATCTGGTGCCACTGATCATCTAATTACATAATTAATGAATGTAAATTGACAATCTCTGTTAATCCCCAAGGTAACGTAAATATTTGTGTAGTTATGTAAACAACAATCCCCCATTCCATGAAGAGACCTGTAAAGCTCCCACTTGTGGAGATAATGTGCAATATCTTCACATTGTATGATTCATTGACTCAATTGATGATGATGACATCCTTCATGACTGGAGTCTGGCCATGCTTCCCTGCCAGTAGAATGCTACATCCCCTATTTATTGTGACAGTTAGCTATTAGTGACTTATTTAATTCTTTAAATTATGTAAACCACAGACACTGCCATCACCGATTACGGTTAGGGTGCAAAAATCTGTCAGGGACAAGGTTGGAAAGTTGTAGACATGGGCAGAGCATTTGCTGAATGATCTATGCATCTTCCAGAGTACGAGGGATGCTGGGTGATTGAGTCCTGAAGATTTCACGGTGCCCTCTGAGAAGTTCAAGGACTTCACCAAGGCCGGAACGGTGGTCTGGCTGTTGACTACCTGTTCTTCCTCTACATCTTCACATCGGTTGTGATCTACCATGAGAAGAAGGAGTGGCACTAGGAGGTCGGCATCATCACCGAGACCTGGCATAAGGATGACGACTCAGAAGACAGAAGAACATCTCTCTTTCAGCTACGATATTGATGCCCCTGCTGCAGACATCTTTTCAGCTGTTATCAACATTGTGGCTACTACTGCTACGCTAGGATTGGGCCCACTATCAAATGTCCTGCCGAACCACAACAGACATTCAGGCGCTTGTGATGAGGTCAGGCCAACAGAATTCATCAGGCAAGACAGTATGATTATCTGAGGATTAACTGATGGCCTGTTAAAAATGCTTGATGACAGCATACAGTTTCATACTTGGCAAGTCTGCCCAGGAATTGATGATACTAAAAAATGTCAACGGCTTACATATTTAAAGATGTAATTATTAAATTCTTTCATTATATAATCTGTGACCCCTGAAGTTTGGAGCCAGTGTGTGTGACTCAAGTGTGACAGACCATATAACAATCTGATTATTTCATTATTCAAATCTGTCTTTTTCTACTCCAGGGAGAGTGGAGTCTGTATCCACCTTGTTGGTGTTCAATTGTATCTTGTGAATTCTTTCTTTCTTTCTTTCTTTCATTCTTTCTTTCTTCCTTTCTTTTTTTAAATCAATGTTGATATCAATTTTTATCTCTCCAAGGGAGAATTATGAGAAACCATCTCTTTATTCATTCATTTTTTGTTCAAATCTCTGATTAAGTATTCAATATCTCTTCAGTTTTGTGCAATCATTTAGGCTTCATGCATAAAACACCATCCACTTGTTTAATTTGTGTTCATTTAATTATGAAAATCTGTCATTATGTATTCTGTTATCACTGGAGTTTTGAGCCTCCTTTGGGGAGACCAATGTACCAGACCATCATGTATTCTAATACTACACTTACTTCTTTAACTGTTAAACTAGGAAATTATGTAATATTCATCATTTAATTTACGTATTTCAAATACAGTTAATGTTATGGACCATAACTACCGTTTGGAGTCAGATTTTGGGAGTTGATGATATAATATCATCTCATTACTTCATCATTTAGCTATGTAAATAGATCTTTACATCAGCGATAGGTTTAGGACTTTGGTGCCATCTCATCGGTGTTAATATAAAAGGCCCACTAATTAATTTTCCATTTAATTTTTGAAAAACATCATTATTCCAGTAAGAGATCAGTCTGACTACTGCTTGTTGGATTTAAGTTTGCACCACCATGTCATTTTTCAATCATTTTTCATTATATATTCATTATTAAAATCGATAGAGATGTTGTTCTTCTTGACTGTAGTCCGGTCAAACCCCATGGGAGTTAATCACATGGCATTATTTAATTATCTAAGTACTACTTCCTTGACAATCACTGGAGTTTGGTTCCATCTTTTGAAAGTAAAATATCGAGGACTATCCAATTATTAACTTATTTGATTGCGTAAGTAATGATGGTGTCATCTGTCATTTGGCTGCTTTGGAATTGACACAGCAGGAGATCGGTACCAGAAGCAGTGGCCAGACAATAGGAGAAACTGCCTTATACAATGATTACTGATTACACAATAGTAGATATTTAACAATCGAATGATTACACGATTTAAAAAATACTGTACTGTTTCCCATCTTCAGTTTCTGAGAGGTTGCAACAGAACTGATCCATGAAGGACACAGTGACCACCTATTTTAAAAATGGAATAACTGAATAATCTCCTGATAAGGGAATCTCATCTAATGAACTCTGTCGGGCTGTTAACATGACACACCACCAACAATAAATAACCCTAAATAACCATATTAGAAAGCAGGGTATAGGACTTAATAGAGAACAGTCAATTGAGGAATCCAAAATGACTGAAAGAAACAGAAGACACTGCTCAAAATCCTTAATCATCAGCCTAATGCAAATCTAAACAACTCTGAGAAACCATGGGATCAAGCTCCTCTAAAGGTAAGAGGAGGCAGAGGAGTTAATTTTATTTCAATAAAGGGAAAGGGATTAAGGTAGAGGCGATTAATTGTATTGCTTCCGATCTAGAAATTAGAAAATTGAAGCATAGAAAACAGGTTTAAAATACTCATCATTGTACTTGAATGGCACAATGATGCTTTCGTTTTCATGCTTATGTCACTATAGGCAAGTTGTAGCTTGAGAGACTGGTAAATATGTAGAACCCAAAAGAAAGAGCCCTGCTTTGTTTTTGTGAGAAACTCAGTGAGGCTGTAAGTTTAGCTCATCGGTGGGTATACTCCTTTAAGCATGTGGGAGGGGCACTAGAATGGGACAGAATGTTGGTTCATAAATGTTGCCTGGCAACCCTGTTGCATTCTGTATCCTGGTATCATGGGCCAAGGACGAGAGAGCAGCTTCGAGAAAGTGTTATCATGGGACATTACAGTCTCCCAAGGTAACTATCTCCTAAAACTTTTAATGAGAACATTTGATTCGCCTAAACAAGTCATAGCCACACCTCTGGAGGTGTGTCTACAGCTTTTACTGGTTACCAAATTCAAGATTACCCAGTCATCAGAGAACGTAGTCTGTGGAGAAACAGTTCAAAGTCTTCTGTTTATGAATACTCTAGCTCCTAAGAAGTCAAACTATGGAACAAAAGACAAATAAGACTGACAATTATTCATCAAAAGGTGAGTTTGCCATTGATGACTTCCTTCAGGATGGTGGTAATCCATTTGTTAGAGTAAACTTTGTGATTATTGGATTTCAGTCCATCTCTTTTGAGGCAGCCGCCCAACATTAAATATGTGATATCTTCTAAAAACGCTGCATACACAATGACAGTTCAGCATTTAAACATGTTACTACTCTGCTCTGCCATTAAATAAGGGATGAACCTGGGAGTTTCCCACAATCATGTGGGAGTCAACAGAGAGTCAGTTGTGTGGAGTATGGCAGACCATTTCATCCTCTGATTATTTTGTTATTTGATTATTAAAATAGGACATTTGATAATCCATGATCTGTGGATTGAGGTGATGCGATATGGGAGGCAATTATTATAGACCATCTTATCATCAATTGTGTAGTTAAAATATTTAAATTAATCCCGACTGCATAGTTCATGAGCCTGGTTTGGAGCCACCTTAGGGAAGTGGATGATGTTACATGAACTCATTATTTGAATATTTAATTATATAAAACAACGATTATATCGTCCATGACACCTGGAATCTGGTGCCACTGATCATCTAATTACATAATTAATGAATGTAAATTGACAATCTCTGTTAATCCCCAAGGTAACGTAAATATTTGTGTAGTTATGTAAACAACAATCCCCCATTCCATGAAGAGACCTGTAAAGCTCCCACTTGTGGAGATAATGTGCAATATCTTCACATTGTATGATTCATTGACTCAATTGATGATGATGACATCCTTCATGACTGGAGTCTGGCCATGCTTCCCTGCCAGTAGAATGCTACATCCCCTATTTATTGTGACAGTTAGCTATTAGTGACTTATTTAATTCTTTAAATTATGTAAACCACAGACACTGCCATCACCGATTACGGTTAGGGTGCAAAAATCTGTCAGGGACAAGGTTGGAAAGTTGTAGACATGGGCAGAGCATTTGCTGAATGATCTATGCATCTTCCAGAGTACGAGGGATGCTGGGTGATTGAGTCCTGAAGATTTCACGGTGCCCTCTGAGAAGTTCAAGGACTTCACCAAGGCCGGAACGGTGGTCTGGCTGTTGACTACCTGTTCTTCCTCTACATCTTCACATCGGTTGTGATCTACCATGAGAAGAAGGAGTGGCACTAGGAGGTCGGCATCATCACCGAGACCTGGCATAAGGATGACGACTCAGAAGACAGAAGAACATCTCTCTTTCAGCTACGATATTGATGCCCCTGCTGCAGACATCTTTTCAGCTGTTATCAACATTGTGGCTACTACTGCTACGCTAGGATTGGGCCCACTATCAAATGTCCTGCCGAACCACAACAGACATTCAGGCGCTTGTGATGAGGTCAGGCCAACAGAATTCATCAGGCAAGACAGTATGATTATCTGAGGATTAACTGATGGCCTGTTAAAAATGCTTGATGACAGCATACAGTTTCATACTTGGCAAGTCTGCCCAGGAATTGATGATACTAAAAAATGTCAACGGCTTACATATTTAAAGATGTAATTATTAAATTCTTTCATTATATAATCTGTGACCCCTGAAGTTTGGAGCCAGTGTGTGTGACTCAAGTGTGACAGACCATATAACAATCTGATTATTTCATTATTCAAATCTGTCTTTTTCTACTCCAGGGAGAGTGGAGTCTGTATCCACCTTGTTGGTGTTCAATTGTATCTTGTGAATTCTTTCTTTCTTTCTTTCATTCTTTCTTTCTTCCTTTCTTTTTTTAAATCAATGTTGATATCAATTTTTATCTCTCCAAGGGAGAATTATGAGAAACCATCTCTTTATTCATTCATTTTTTGTTCAAATCTCTGATTAAGTATTCAATATCTCTTCAGTTTTGTGCAATCATTTAGGCTTCATGCATAAAACACCATCCACTTGTTTAATTTGTGTTCATTTAATTATGAAAATCTGTCATTATGTATTCTGTTATCACTGGAGTTTTGAGCCTCCTTTGGGGAGACCAATGTACCAGACCATCATGTATTCTAATACTACACTTACTTCTTTAACTGTTAAACTAGGAAATTATGTAATATTCATCATTTAATTTACGTATTTCAAATACAGTTAATGTTATGGACCATAACTACCGTTTGGAGTCAGATTTTGGGAGTTGATGATATAATATCATCTCATTACTTCATCATTTAGCTATGTAAATAGATCTTTACATCAGCGATAGGTTTAGGACTTTGGTGCCATCTCATCGGTGTTAATATAAAAGGCCCACTAATTAATTTTCCATTTAATTTTTGAAAAACATCATTATTCCAGTAAGAGATCAGTCTGACTACTGCTTGTTGGATTTAAGTTTGCACCACCATGTCATTTTTCAATCATTTTTCATTATATATTCATTATTAAAATCGATAGAGATGTTGTTCTTCTTGACTGTAGTCCGGTCAAACCCCATGGGAGTTAATCACATGGCATTATTTAATTATCTAAGTACTACTTCCTTGACAATCACTGGAGTTTGGTTCCATCTTTTGAAAGTAAAATATCGAGGACTATCCAATTATTAACTTATTTGATTGCGTAAGTAATGATGGTGTCATCTGTCATTTGGCTGCTTTGGAATTGACACAGCAGGAGATCGGTACCAGAAGCAGTGGCCAGACAATAGGAGAAACTGCCTTATACAATGATTACTGATTACACAATAGTAGATATTTAACAATCGAATGATTACACGATTTAAAAAATACTGTACTGTTTCCCATCTTCAGTTTCTGAGAGGTTGCAACAGAACTGATCCATGAAGGACACAGTGACCACCTATTTTAAAAATGGAATAACTGAATAATCTCCTGATAAGGGAATCTCATCTAATGAACTCTGTCGGGCTGTTAACATGACACACCACCAACAATAAATAACCCTAAATAACCATATTAGAAAGCAGGGTATAGGACTTAATAGAGAACAGTCAATTGAGGAATCCAAAATGACTGAAAGAAACAGAAGACACTGCTCAAAATCCTTAATCATCAGCCTAATGCAAATCTAAACAACTCTGAGAAACCATGGGATCAAGCTCCTCTAAAGGTAAGAGGAGGCAGAGGAGTTAATTTTATTTCAATAAAGGGAAAGGGATTAAGGTAGAGGCGATTAATTGTATTGCTTCCGATCTAGAAATTAGAAAATTGAAGCATAGAAAACAGGTTTAAAATACTCATCATTGTACTTGAATGGCACAATGATGCTTTCGTTTTCATGCTTATGTCACTATAGGCAAGTTGTAGCTTGAGAGACTGGTAAATATGTAGAACCCAAAAGAAAGAGCCCTGCTTTGTTTTTGTGAGAAACTCAGTGAGGCTGTAAGTTTAGCTCATCGGTGGGTATACTCCTTTAAGCATGTGGGAGGGGCACTAGAATGGGACAGAATGTTGGTTCATAAATGTTGCCTGGCAACCCTGTTGCATTCTGTATCCTGGTATCATGGGCCAAGGACGAGAGAGCAGCTTCGAGAAAGTGTTATCATGGGACATTACAGTCTCCCAAGGTAACTATCTCCTAAAACTTTTAATGAGAACATTTGATTCGCCTAAACAAGTCATAGCCACACCTCTGGAGGTGTGTCTACAGCTTTTACTGGTTACCAAATTCAAGATTACCCAGTCATCAGAGAACGTAGTCTGTGGAGAAACAGTTCAAAGTCTTCTGTTTATGAATACTCTAGCTCCTAAGAAGTCAAACTATGGAACAAAAGACAAATAAGACTGACAATTATTCATCAAAAGGTGAGTTTGCCATTGATGACTTCCTTCAGGATGGTGGTAATCCATTTGTTAGAGTAAACTTTGTGATTATTGGATTTCAGTCCATCTCTTTTGAGGCAGCCGCCCAACATTAAATATGTGATATCTTCTAAAAACGCTGCATACACAATGACAGTTCAGCATTTAAACATGTTACTACTCTGCTCTGCCATTAAATAAGGGATGAACCTGGGAGTTTCCCACAATCATGTGGGAGTCAACAGAGAGTCAGTTGTGTGGAGTATGGCAGACCATTTCATCCTCTGATTATTTTGTTATTTGATTATTAAAATAGGACATTTGATAATCCATGATCTGTGGATTGAGGTGATGCGATATGGGAGGCAATTATTATAGACCATCTTATCATCAATTGTGTAGTTAAAATATTTAAATTAATCCCGACTGCATAGTTCATGAGCCTGGTTTGGAGCCACCTTAGGGAAGTGGATGATGTTACATGAACTCATTATTTGAATATTTAATTATATAAAACAACGATTATATCGTCCATGACACCTGGAATCTGGTGCCACTGATCATCTAATTACATAATTAATGAATGTAAATTGACAATCTCTGTTAATCCCCAAGGTAACGTAAATATTTGTGTAGTTATGTAAACAACAATCCCCCATTCCATGAAGAGACCTGTAAAGCTCCCACTTGTGGAGATAATGTGCAATATCTTCACATTGTATGATTCATTGACTCAATTGATGATGATGACATCCTTCATGACTGGAGTCTGGCCATGCTTCCCTGCCAGTAGAATGCTACATCCCCTATTTATTGTGACAGTTAGCTATTAGTGACTTATTTAATTCTTTAAATTATGTAAACCACAGACACTGCCATCACCGATTACGGTTAGGGTGCAAAAATCTGTCAGGGACAAGGTTGGAAAGTTGTAGACATGGGCAGAGCATTTGCTGAATGATCTATGCATCTTCCAGAGTACGAGGGATGCTGGGTGATTGAGTCCTGAAGATTTCACGGTGCCCTCTGAGAAGTTCAAGGACTTCACCAAGGCCGGAACGGTGGTCTGGCTGTTGACTACCTGTTCTTCCTCTACATCTTCACATCGGTTGTGATCTACCATGAGAAGAAGGAGTGGCACTAGGAGGTCGGCATCATCACCGAGACCTGGCATAAGGATGACGACTCAGAAGACAGAAGAACATCTCTCTTTCAGCTACGATATTGATGCCCCTGCTGCAGACATCTTTTCAGCTGTTATCAACATTGTGGCTACTACTGCTACGCTAGGATTGGGCCCACTATCAAATGTCCTGCCGAACCACAACAGACATTCAGGCGCTTGTGATGAGGTCAGGCCAACAGAATTCATCAGGCAAGACAGTATGATTATCTGAGGATTAACTGATGGCCTGTTAAAAATGCTTGATGACAGCATACAGTTTCATACTTGGCAAGTCTGCCCAGGAATTGATGATACTAAAAAATGTCAACGGCTTACATATTTAAAGATGTAATTATTAAATTCTTTCATTATATAATCTGTGACCCCTGAAGTTTGGAGCCAGTGTGTGTGACTCAAGTGTGACAGACCATATAACAATCTGATTATTTCATTATTCAAATCTGTCTTTTTCTACTCCAGGGAGAGTGGAGTCTGTATCCACCTTGTTGGTGTTCAATTGTATCTTGTGAATTCTTTCTTTCTTTCTTTCATTCTTTCTTTCTTCCTTTCTTTTTTTAAATCAATGTTGATATCAATTTTTATCTCTCCAAGGGAGAATTATGAGAAACCATCTCTTTATTCATTCATTTTTTGTTCAAATCTCTGATTAAGTATTCAATATCTCTTCAGTTTTGTGCAATCATTTAGGCTTCATGCATAAAACACCATCCACTTGTTTAATTTGTGTTCATTTAATTATGAAAATCTGTCATTATGTATTCTGTTATCACTGGAGTTTTGAGCCTCCTTTGGGGAGACCAATGTACCAGACCATCATGTATTCTAATACTACACTTACTTCTTTAACTGTTAAACTAGGAAATTATGTAATATTCATCATTTAATTTACGTATTTCAAATACAGTTAATGTTATGGACCATAACTACCGTTTGGAGTCAGATTTTGGGAGTTGATGATATAATATCATCTCATTACTTCATCATTTAGCTATGTAAATAGATCTTTACATCAGCGATAGGTTTAGGACTTTGGTGCCATCTCATCGGTGTTAATATAAAAGGCCCACTAATTAATTTTCCATTTAATTTTTGAAAAACATCATTATTCCAGTAAGAGATCAGTCTGACTACTGCTTGTTGGATTTAAGTTTGCACCACCATGTCATTTTTCAATCATTTTTCATTATATATTCATTATTAAAATCGATAGAGATGTTGTTCTTCTTGACTGTAGTCCGGTCAAACCCCATGGGAGTTAATCACATGGCATTATTTAATTATCTAAGTACTACTTCCTTGACAATCACTGGAGTTTGGTTCCATCTTTTGAAAGTAAAATATCGAGGACTATCCAATTATTAACTTATTTGATTGCGTAAGTAATGATGGTGTCATCTGTCATTTGGCTGCTTTGGAATTGACACAGCAGGAGATCGGTACCAGAAGCAGTGGCCAGACAATAGGAGAAACTGCCTTATACAATGATTACTGATTACACAATAGTAGATATTTAACAATCGAATGATTACACGATTTAAAAAATACTGTACTGTTTCCCATCTTCAGTTTCTGAGAGGTTGCAACAGAACTGATCCATGAAGGACACAGTGACCACCTATTTTAAAAATGGAATAACTGAATAATCTCCTGATAAGGGAATCTCATCTAATGAACTCTGTCGGGCTGTTAACATGACACACCACCAACAATAAATAACCCTAAATAACCATATTAGAAAGCAGGGTATAGGACTTAATAGAGAACAGTCAATTGAGGAATCCAAAATGACTGAAAGAAACAGAAGACACTGCTCAAAATCCTTAATCATCAGCCTAATGCAAATCTAAACAACTCTGAGAAACCATGGGATCAAGCTCCTCTAAAGGTAAGAGGAGGCAGAGGAGTTAATTTTATTTCAATAAAGGGAAAGGGATTAAGGTAGAGGCGATTAATTGTATTGCTTCCGATCTAGAAATTAGAAAATTGAAGCATAGAAAACAGGTTTAAAATACTCATCATTGTACTTGAATGGCACAATGATGCTTTCGTTTTCATGCTTATGTCACTATAGGCAAGTTGTAGCTTGAGAGACTGGTAAATATGTAGAACCCAAAAGAAAGAGCCCTGCTTTGTTTTTGTGAGAAACTCAGTGAGGCTGTAAGTTTAGCTCATCGGTGGGTATACTCCTTTAAGCATGTGGGAGGGGCACTAGAATGGGACAGAATGTTGGTTCATAAATGTTGCCTGGCAACCCTGTTGCATTCTGTATCCTGGTATCATGGGCCAAGGACGAGAGAGCAGCTTCGAGAAAGTGTTATCATGGGACATTACAGTCTCCCAAGGTAACTATCTCCTAAAACTTTTAATGAGAACATTTGATTCGCCTAAACAAGTCATAGCCACACCTCTGGAGGTGTGTCTACAGCTTTTACTGGTTACCAAATTCAAGATTACCCAGTCATCAGAGAACGTAGTCTGTGGAGAAACAGTTCAAAGTCTTCTGTTTATGAATACTCTAGCTCCTAAGAAGTCAAACTATGGAACAAAAGACAAATAAGACTGACAATTATTCATCAAAAGGTGAGTTTGCCATTGATGACTTCCTTCAGGATGGTGGTAATCCATTTGTTAGAGTAAACTTTGTGATTATTGGATTTCAGTCCATCTCTTTTGAGGCAGCCGCCCAACATTAAATATGTGATATCTTCTAAAAACGCTGCATACACAATGACAGTTCAGCATTTAAACATGTTACTACTCTGCTCTGCCATTAAATAAGGGATGAACCTGGGAGTTTCCCACAATCATGTGGGAGTCAACAGAGAGTCAGTTGTGTGGAGTATGGCAGACCATTTCATCCTCTGATTATTTTGTTATTTGATTATTAAAATAGGACATTTGATAATCCATGATCTGTGGATTGAGGTGATGCGATATGGGAGGCAATTATTATAGACCATCTTATCATCAATTGTGTAGTTAAAATATTTAAATTAATCCCGACTGCATAGTTCATGAGCCTGGTTTGGAGCCACCTTAGGGAAGTGGATGATGTTACATGAACTCATTATTTGAATATTTAATTATATAAAACAACGATTATATCGTCCATGACACCTGGAATCTGGTGCCACTGATCATCTAATTACATAATTAATGAATGTAAATTGACAATCTCTGTTAATCCCCAAGGTAACGTAAATATTTGTGTAGTTATGTAAACAACAATCCCCCATTCCATGAAGAGACCTGTAAAGCTCCCACTTGTGGAGATAATGTGCAATATCTTCACATTGTATGATTCATTGACTCAATTGATGATGATGACATCCTTCATGACTGGAGTCTGGCCATGCTTCCCTGCCAGTAGAATGCTACATCCCCTATTTATTGTGACAGTTAGCTATTAGTGACTTATTTAATTCTTTAAATTATGTAAACCACAGACACTGCCATCACCGATTACGGTTAGGGTGCAAAAATCTGTCAGGGACAAGGTTGGAAAGTTGTAGACATGGGCAGAGCATTTGCTGAATGATCTATGCATCTTCCAGAGTACGAGGGATGCTGGGTGATTGAGTCCTGAAGATTTCACGGTGCCCTCTGAGAAGTTCAAGGACTTCACCAAGGCCGGAACGGTGGTCTGGCTGTTGACTACCTGTTCTTCCTCTACATCTTCACATCGGTTGTGATCTACCATGAGAAGAAGGAGTGGCACTAGGAGGTCGGCATCATCACCGAGACCTGGCATAAGGATGACGACTCAGAAGACAGAAGAACATCTCTCTTTCAGCTACGATATTGATGCCCCTGCTGCAGACATCTTTTCAGCTGTTATCAACATTGTGGCTACTACTGCTACGCTAGGATTGGGCCCACTATCAAATGTCCTGCCGAACCACAACAGACATTCAGGCGCTTGTGATGAGGTCAGGCCAACAGAATTCATCAGGCAAGACAGTATGATTATCTGAGGATTAACTGATGGCCTGTTAAAAATGCTTGATGACAGCATACAGTTTCATACTTGGCAAGTCTGCCCAGGAATTGATGATACTAAAAAATGTCAACGGCTTACATATTTAAAGATGTAATTATTAAATTCTTTCATTATATAATCTGTGACCCCTGAAGTTTGGAGCCAGTGTGTGTGACTCAAGTGTGACAGACCATATAACAATCTGATTATTTCATTATTCAAATCTGTCTTTTTCTACTCCAGGGAGAGTGGAGTCTGTATCCACCTTGTTGGTGTTCAATTGTATCTTGTGAATTCTTTCTTTCTTTCTTTCATTCTTTCTTTCTTCCTTTCTTTTTTTAAATCAATGTTGATATCAATTTTTATCTCTCCAAGGGAGAATTATGAGAAACCATCTCTTTATTCATTCATTTTTTGTTCAAATCTCTGATTAAGTATTCAATATCTCTTCAGTTTTGTGCAATCATTTAGGCTTCATGCATAAAACACCATCCACTTGTTTAATTTGTGTTCATTTAATTATGAAAATCTGTCATTATGTATTCTGTTATCACTGGAGTTTTGAGCCTCCTTTGGGGAGACCAATGTACCAGACCATCATGTATTCTAATACTACACTTACTTCTTTAACTGTTAAACTAGGAAATTATGTAATATTCATCATTTAATTTACGTATTTCAAATACAGTTAATGTTATGGACCATAACTACCGTTTGGAGTCAGATTTTGGGAGTTGATGATATAATATCATCTCATTACTTCATCATTTAGCTATGTAAATAGATCTTTACATCAGCGATAGGTTTAGGACTTTGGTGCCATCTCATCGGTGTTAATATAAAAGGCCCACTAATTAATTTTCCATTTAATTTTTGAAAAACATCATTATTCCAGTAAGAGATCAGTCTGACTACTGCTTGTTGGATTTAAGTTTGCACCACCATGTCATTTTTCAATCATTTTTCATTATATATTCATTATTAAAATCGATAGAGATGTTGTTCTTCTTGACTGTAGTCCGGTCAAACCCCATGGGAGTTAATCACATGGCATTATTTAATTATCTAAGTACTACTTCCTTGACAATCACTGGAGTTTGGTTCCATCTTTTGAAAGTAAAATATCGAGGACTATCCAATTATTAACTTATTTGATTGCGTAAGTAATGATGGTGTCATCTGTCATTTGGCTGCTTTGGAATTGACACAGCAGGAGATCGGTACCAGAAGCAGTGGCCAGACAATAGGAGAAACTGCCTTATACAATGATTACTGATTACACAATAGTAGATATTTAACAATCGAATGATTACACGATTTAAAAAATACTGTACTGTTTCCCATCTTCAGTTTCTGAGAGGTTGCAACAGAACTGATCCATGAAGGACACAGTGACCACCTATTTTAAAAATGGAATAACTGAATAATCTCCTGATAAGGGAATCTCATCTAATGAACTCTGTCGGGCTGTTAACATGACACACCACCAACAATAAATAACCCTAAATAACCATATTAGAAAGCAGGGTATAGGACTTAATAGAGAACAGTCAATTGAGGAATCCAAAATGACTGAAAGAAACAGAAGACACTGCTCAAAATCCTTAATCATCAGCCTAATGCAAATCTAAACAACTCTGAGAAACCATGGGATCAAGCTCCTCTAAAGGTAAGAGGAGGCAGAGGAGTTAATTTTATTTCAATAAAGGGAAAGGGATTAAGGTAGAGGCGATTAATTGTATTGCTTCCGATCTAGAAATTAGAAAATTGAAGCATAGAAAACAGGTTTAAAATACTCATCATTGTACTTGAATGGCACAATGATGCTTTCGTTTTCATGCTTATGTCACTATAGGCAAGTTGTAGCTTGAGAGACTGGTAAATATGTAGAACCCAAAAGAAAGAGCCCTGCTTTGTTTTTGTGAGAAACTCAGTGAGGCTGTAAGTTTAGCTCATCGGTGGGTATACTCCTTTAAGCATGTGGGAGGGGCACTAGAATGGGACAGAATGTTGGTTCATAAATGTTGCCTGGCAACCCTGTTGCATTCTGTATCCTGGTATCATGGGCCAAGGACGAGAGAGCAGCTTCGAGAAAGTGTTATCATGGGACATTACAGTCTCCCAAGGTAACTATCTCCTAAAACTTTTAATGAGAACATTTGATTCGCCTAAACAAGTCATAGCCACACCTCTGGAGGTGTGTCTACAGCTTTTACTGGTTACCAAATTCAAGATTACCCAGTCATCAGAGAACGTAGTCTGTGGAGAAACAGTTCAAAGTCTTCTGTTTATGAATACTCTAGCTCCTAAGAAGTCAAACTATGGAACAAAAGACAAATAAGACTGACAATTATTCATCAAAAGGTGAGTTTGCCATTGATGACTTCCTTCAGGATGGTGGTAATCCATTTGTTAGAGTAAACTTTGTGATTATTGGATTTCAGTCCATCTCTTTTGAGGCAGCCGCCCAACATTAAATATGTGATATCTTCTAAAAACGCTGCATACACAATGACAGTTCAGCATTTAAACATGTTACTACTCTGCTCTGCCATTAAATAAGGGATGAACCTGGGAGTTTCCCACAATCATGTGGGAGTCAACAGAGAGTCAGTTGTGTGGAGTATGGCAGACCATTTCATCCTCTGATTATTTTGTTATTTGATTATTAAAATAGGACATTTGATAATCCATGATCTGTGGATTGAGGTGATGCGATATGGGAGGCAATTATTATAGACCATCTTATCATCAATTGTGTAGTTAAAATATTTAAATTAATCCCGACTGCATAGTTCATGAGCCTGGTTTGGAGCCACCTTAGGGAAGTGGATGATGTTACATGAACTCATTATTTGAATATTTAATTATATAAAACAACGATTATATCGTCCATGACACCTGGAATCTGGTGCCACTGATCATCTAATTACATAATTAATGAATGTAAATTGACAATCTCTGTTAATCCCCAAGGTAACGTAAATATTTGTGTAGTTATGTAAACAACAATCCCCCATTCCATGAAGAGACCTGTAAAGCTCCCACTTGTGGAGATAATGTGCAATATCTTCACATTGTATGATTCATTGACTCAATTGATGATGATGACATCCTTCATGACTGGAGTCTGGCCATGCTTCCCTGCCAGTAGAATGCTACATCCCCTATTTATTGTGACAGTTAGCTATTAGTGACTTATTTAATTCTTTAAATTATGTAAACCACAGACACTGCCATCACCGATTACGGTTAGGGTGCAAAAATCTGTCAGGGACAAGGTTGGAAAGTTGTAGACATGGGCAGAGCATTTGCTGAATGATCTATGCATCTTCCAGAGTACGAGGGATGCTGGGTGATTGAGTCCTGAAGATTTCACGGTGCCCTCTGAGAAGTTCAAGGACTTCACCAAGGCCGGAACGGTGGTCTGGCTGTTGACTACCTGTTCTTCCTCTACATCTTCACATCGGTTGTGATCTACCATGAGAAGAAGGAGTGGCACTAGGAGGTCGGCATCATCACCGAGACCTGGCATAAGGATGACGACTCAGAAGACAGAAGAACATCTCTCTTTCAGCTACGATATTGATGCCCCTGCTGCAGACATCTTTTCAGCTGTTATCAACATTGTGGCTACTACTGCTACGCTAGGATTGGGCCCACTATCAAATGTCCTGCCGAACCACAACAGACATTCAGGCGCTTGTGATGAGGTCAGGCCAACAGAATTCATCAGGCAAGACAGTATGATTATCTGAGGATTAACTGATGGCCTGTTAAAAATGCTTGATGACAGCATACAGTTTCATACTTGGCAAGTCTGCCCAGGAATTGATGATACTAAAAAATGTCAACGGCTTACATATTTAAAGATGTAATTATTAAATTCTTTCATTATATAATCTGTGACCCCTGAAGTTTGGAGCCAGTGTGTGTGACTCAAGTGTGACAGACCATATAACAATCTGATTATTTCATTATTCAAATCTGTCTTTTTCTACTCCAGGGAGAGTGGAGTCTGTATCCACCTTGTTGGTGTTCAATTGTATCTTGTGAATTCTTTCTTTCTTTCTTTCATTCTTTCTTTCTTCCTTTCTTTTTTTTAAATCAATGTTGATATCAATTTTTATCTCTCCAAGGGAGAATTATGAGAAACCATCTCTTTATTCATTCATTTTTTGTTCAAATCTCTGATTAAGTATTCAATATCTCTTCAGTTTTGTGCAATCATTTAGGCTTCATGCATAAAACACCATCCACTTGTTTAATTTGTGTTCATTTAATTATGAAAATCTGTCATTATGTATTCTGTTATCACTGGAGTTTTGAGCCTCCTTTGGGGAGACCAATGTACCAGACCATCATGTATTCTAATACTACACTTACTTCTTTAACTGTTAAACTAGGAAATTATGTAATATTCATCATTTAATTTACGTATTTCAAATACAGTTAATGTTATGGACCATAACTACCGTTTGGAGTCAGATTTTGGGAGTTGATGATATAATATCATCTCATTACTTCATCATTTAGCTATGTAAATAGATCTTTACATCAGCGATAGGTTTAGGACTTTGGTGCCATCTCATCGGTGTTAATATAAAAGGCCCACTAATTAATTTTCCATTTAATTTTTGAAAAACATCATTATTCCAGTAAGAGATCAGTCTGACTACTGCTTGTTGGATTTAAGTTTGCACCACCATGTCATTTTTCAATCATTTTTCATTATATATTCATTATTAAAATCGATAGAGATGTTGTTCTTCTTGACTGTAGTCCGGTCAAACCCCATGGGAGTTAATCACATGGCATTATTTAATTATCTAAGTACTACTTCCTTGACAATCACTGGAGTTTGGTTCCATCTTTTGAAAGTAAAATATCGAGGACTATCCAATTATTAACTTATTTGATTGCGTAAGTAATGATGGTGTCATCTGTCATTTGGCTGCTTTGGAATTGACACAGCAGGAGATCGGTACCAGAAGCAGTGGCCAGACAATAGGAGAAACTGCCTTATACAATGATTACTGATTACACAATAGTAGATATTTAACAATCGAATGATTACACGATTTAAAAAATACTGTACTGTTTCCCATCTTCAGTTTCTGAGAGGTTGCAACAGAACTGATCCATGAAGGACACAGTGACCACCTATTTTAAAAATGGAATAACTGAATAATCTCCTGATAAGGGAATCTCATCTAATGAACTCTGTCGGGCTGTTAACATGACACACCACCAACAATAAATAACCCTAAATAACCATATTAGAAAGCAGGGTATAGGACTTAATAGAGAACAGTCAATTGAGGAATCCAAAATGACTGAAAGAAACAGAAGACACTGCTCAAAATCCTTAATCATCAGCCTAATGCAAATCTAAACAACTCTGAGAAACCATGGGATCAAGCTCCTCTAAAGGTAAGAGGAGGCAGAGGAGTTAATTTTATTTCAATAAAGGGAAAGGGATTAAGGTAGAGGCGATTAATTGTATTGCTTCCGATCTAGAAATTAGAAAATTGAAGCATAGAAAACAGGTTTAAAATACTCATCATTGTACTTGAATGGCACAATGATGCTTTCGTTTTCATGCTTATGTCACTATAGGCAAGTTGTAGCTTGAGAGACTGGTAAATATGTAGAACCCAAAAGAAAGAGCCCTGCTTTGTTTTTGTGAGAAACTCAGTGAGGCTGTAAGTTTAGCTCATCGGTGGGTATACTCCTTTAAGCATGTGGGAGGGGCACTAGAATGGGACAGAATGTTGGTTCATAAATGTTGCCTGGCAACCCTGTTGCATTCTGTATCCTGGTATCATGGGCCAAGGACGAGAGAGCAGCTTCGAGAAAGTGTTATCATGGGACATTACAGTCTCCCAAGGTAACTATCTCCTAAAACTTTTAATGAGAACATTTGATTCGCCTAAACAAGTCATAGCCACACCTCTGGAGGTGTGTCTACAGCTTTTACTGGTTACCAAATTCAAGATTACCCAGTCATCAGAGAACGTAGTCTGTGGAGAAACAGTTCAAAGTCTTCTGTTTATGAATACTCTAGCTCCTAAGAAGTCAAACTATGGAACAAAAGACAAATAAGACTGACAATTATTCATCAAAAGGTGAGTTTGCCATTGATGACTTCCTTCAGGATGGTGGTAATCCATTTGTTAGAGTAAACTTTGTGATTATTGGATTTCAGTCCATCTCTTTTGAGGCAGCCGCCCAACATTAAATATGTGATATCTTCTAAAAACGCTGCATACACAATGACAGTTCAGCATTTAAACATGTTACTACTCTGCTCTGCCATTAAATAAGGGATGAACCTGGGAGTTTCCCACAATCATGTGGGAGTCAACAGAGAGTCAGTTGTGTGGAGTATGGCAGACCATTTCATCCTCTGATTATTTTGTTATTTGATTATTAAAATAGGACATTTGATAATCCATGATCTGTGGATTGAGGTGATGCGATATGGGAGGCAATTATTATAGACCATCTTATCATCAATTGTGTAGTTAAAATATTTAAATTAATCCCGACTGCATAGTTCATGAGCCTGGTTTGGAGCCACCTTAGGGAAGTGGATGATGTTACATGAACTCATTATTTGAATATTTAATTATATAAAACAACGATTATATCGTCCATGACACCTGGAATCTGGTGCCACTGATCATCTAATTACATAATTAATGAATGTAAATTGACAATCTCTGTTAATCCCCAAGGTAACGTAAATATTTGTGTAGTTATGTAAACAACAATCCCCCATTCCATGAAGAGACCTGTAAAGCTCCCACTTGTGGAGATAATGTGCAATATCTTCACATTGTATGATTCATTGACTCAATTGATGATGATGACATCCTTCATGACTGGAGTCTGGCCATGCTTCCCTGCCAGTAGAATGCTACATCCCCTATTTATTGTGACAGTTAGCTATTAGTGACTTATTTAATTCTTTAAATTATGTAAACCACAGACACTGCCATCACCGATTACGGTTAGGGTGCAAAAATCTGTCAGGGACAAGGTTGGAAAGTTGTAGACATGGGCAGAGCATTTGCTGAATGATCTATGCATCTTCCAGAGTACGAGGGATGCTGGGTGATTGAGTCCTGAAGATTTCACGGTGCCCTCTGAGAAGTTCAAGGACTTCACCAAGGCCGGAACGGTGGTCTGGCTGTTGACTACCTGTTCTTCCTCTACATCTTCACATCGGTTGTGATCTACCATGAGAAGAAGGAGTGGCACTAGGAGGTCGGCATCATCACCGAGACCTGGCATAAGGATGACGACTCAGAAGACAGAAGAACATCTCTCTTTCAGCTACGATATTGATGCCCCTGCTGCAGACATCTTTTCAGCTGTTATCAACATTGTGGCTACTACTGCTACGCTAGGATTGGGCCCACTATCAAATGTCCTGCCGAACCACAACAGACATTCAGGCGCTTGTGATGAGGTCAGGCCAACAGAATTCATCAGGCAAGACAGTATGATTATCTGAGGATTAACTGATGGCCTGTTAAAAATGCTTGATGACAGCATACAGTTTCATACTTGGCAAGTCTGCCCAGGAATTGATGATACTAAAAAATGTCAACGGCTTACATATTTAAAGATGTAATTATTAAATTCTTTCATTATATAATCTGTGACCCCTGAAGTTTGGAGCCAGTGTGTGTGACTCAAGTGTGACAGACCATATAACAATCTGATTATTTCATTATTCAAATCTGTCTTTTTCTACTCCAGGGAGAGTGGAGTCTGTATCCACCTTGTTGGTGTTCAATTGTATCTTGTGAATTCTTTCTTTCTTTCTTTCATTCTTTCTTTCTTTCTTCTTTTTTTTTTAAATCAATGTTGATATCAATTTTTATCTCTCCAAGGGAGAATTATGAGAAACCATCTCTTTATTCATTCATTTTTTGTTCAAATCTCTGATTAAGTATTCAATATCTCTTCAGTTTTGTGCAATCATTTAGGCTTCATGCATAAAACACCATCCACTTGTTTAATTTGTGTTCATTTAATTATGAAAATCTGTCATTATGTATTCTGTTATCACTGGAGTTTTGAGCCTCCTTTGGGGAGACCAATGTACCAGACCATCATGTATTCTAATACTACACTTACTTCTTTAACTGTTAAACTAGGAAATTATGTAATATTCATCATTTAATTTACGTATTTCAAATACAGTTAATGTTATGGACCATAACTACCGTTTGGAGTCAGATTTTGGGAGTTGATGATATAATATCATCTCATTACTTCATCATTTAGCTATGTAAATAGATCTTTACATCAGCGATAGGTTTAGGACTTTGGTGCCATCTCATCGGTGTTAATATAAAAGGCCCACTAATTAATTTTCCATTTAATTTTTGAAAAACATCATTATTCCAGTAAGAGATCAGTCTGACTACTGCTTGTTGGATTTAAGTTTGCACCACCATGTCATTTTTCAATCATTTTTCATTATATATTCATTATTAAAATCGATAGAGATGTTGTTCTTCTTGACTGTAGTCCGGTCAAACCCCATGGGAGTTAATCACATGGCATTATTTAATTATCTAAGTACTACTTCCTTGACAATCACTGGAGTTTGGTTCCATCTTTTGAAAGTAAAATATCGAGGACTATCCAATTATTAACTTATTTGATTGCGTAAGTAATGATGGTGTCATCTGTCATTTGGCTGCTTTGGAATTGACACAGCAGGAGATCGGTACCAGAAGCAGTGGCCAGACAATAGGAGAAACTGCCTTATACAATGATTACTGATTACACAATAGTAGATATTTAACAATCGAATGATTACACGATTTAAAAAATACTGTACTGTTTCCCATCTTCAGTTTCTGAGAGGTTGCAACAGAACTGATCCATGAAGGACACAGTGACCACCTATTTTAAAAATGGAATAACTGAATAATCTCCTGATAAGGGAATCTCATCTAATGAACTCTGTCGGGCTGTTAACATGACACACCACCAACAATAAATAACCCTAAATAACCATATTAGAAAGCAGGGTATAGGACTTAATAGAGAACAGTCAATTGAGGAATCCAAAATGACTGAAAGAAACAGAAGACACTGCTCAAAATCCTTAATCATCAGCCTAATGCAAATCTAAACAACTCTGAGAAACCATGGGATCAAGCTCCTCTAAAGGTAAGAGGAGGCAGAGGAGTTAATTTTATTTCAATAAAGGGAAAGGGATTAAGGTAGAGGCGATTAATTGTATTGCTTCCGATCTAGAAATTAGAAAATTGAAGCATAGAAAACAGGTTTAAAATACTCATCATTGTACTTGAATGGCACAATGATGCTTTCGTTTTCATGCTTATGTCACTATAGGCAAGTTGTAGCTTGAGAGACTGGTAAATATGTAGAACCCAAAAGAAAGAGCCCTGCTTTGTTTTTGTGAGAAACTCAGTGAGGCTGTAAGTTTAGCTCATCGGTGGGTATACTCCTTTAAGCATGTGGGAGGGGCACTAGAATGGGACAGAATGTTGGTTCATAAATGTTGCCTGGCAACCCTGTTGCATTCTGTATCCTGGTATCATGGGCCAAGGACGAGAGAGCAGCTTCGAGAAAGTGTTATCATGGGACATTACAGTCTCCCAAGGTAACTATCTCCTAAAACTTTTAATGAGAACATTTGATTCGCCTAAACAAGTCATAGCCACACCTCTGGAGGTGTGTCTACAGCTTTTACTGGTTACCAAATTCAAGATTACCCAGTCATCAGAGAACGTAGTCTGTGGAGAAACAGTTCAAAGTCTTCTGTTTATGAATACTCTAGCTCCTAAGAAGTCAAACTATGGAACAAAAGACAAATAAGACTGACAATTATTCATCAAAAGGTGAGTTTGCCATTGATGACTTCCTTCAGGATGGTGGTAATCCATTTGTTAGAGTAAACTTTGTGATTATTGGATTTCAGTCCATCTCTTTTGAGGCAGCCGCCCAACATTAAATATGTGATATCTTCTAAAAACGCTGCATACACAATGACAGTTCAGCATTTAAACATGTTACTACTCTGCTCTGCCATTAAATAAGGGATGAACCTGGGAGTTTCCCACAATCATGTGGGAGTCAACAGAGAGTCAGTTGTGTGGAGTATGGCAGACCATTTCATCCTCTGATTATTTTGTTATTTGATTATTAAAATAGGACATTTGATAATCCATGATCTGTGGATTGAGGTGATGCGATATGGGAGGCAATTATTATAGACCATCTTATCATCAATTGTGTAGTTAAAATATTTAAATTAATCCCGACTGCATAGTTCATGAGCCTGGTTTGGAGCCACCTTAGGGAAGTGGATGATGTTACATGAACTCATTATTTGAATATTTAATTATATAAAACAACGATTATATCGTCCATGACACCTGGAATCTGGTGCCACTGATCATCTAATTACATAATTAATGAATGTAAATTGACAATCTCTGTTAATCCCCAAGGTAACGTAAATATTTGTGTAGTTATGTAAACAACAATCCCCCATTCCATGAAGAGACCTGTAAAGCTCCCACTTGTGGAGATAATGTGCAATATCTTCACATTGTATGATTCATTGACTCAATTGATGATGATGACATCCTTCATGACTGGAGTCTGGCCATGCTTCCCTGCCAGTAGAATGCTACATCCCCTATTTATTGTGACAGTTAGCTATTAGTGACTTATTTAATTCTTTAAATTATGTAAACCACAGACACTGCCATCACCGATTACGGTTAGGGTGCAAAAATCTGTCAGGGACAAGGTTGGAAAGTTGTAGACATGGGCAGAGCATTTGCTGAATGATCTATGCATCTTCCAGAGTACGAGGGATGCTGGGTGATTGAGTCCTGAAGATTTCACGGTGCCCTCTGAGAAGTTCAAGGACTTCACCAAGGCCGGAACGGTGGTCTGGCTGTTGACTACCTGTTCTTCCTCTACATCTTCACATCGGTTGTGATCTACCATGAGAAGAAGGAGTGGCACTAGGAGGTCGGCATCATCACCGAGACCTGGCATAAGGATGACGACTCAGAAGACAGAAGAACATCTCTCTTTCAGCTACGATATTGATGCCCCTGCTGCAGACATCTTTTCAGCTGTTATCAACATTGTGGCTACTACTGCTACGCTAGGATTGGGCCCACTATCAAATGTCCTGCCGAACCACAACAGACATTCAGGCGCTTGTGATGAGGTCAGGCCAACAGAATTCATCAGGCAAGACAGTATGATTATCTGAGGATTAACTGATGGCCTGTTAAAAATGCTTGATGACAGCATACAGTTTCATACTTGGCAAGTCTGCCCAGGAATTGATGATACTAAAAAATGTCAACGGCTTACATATTTAAAGATGTAATTATTAAATTCTTTCATTATATAATCTGTGACCCCTGAAGTTTGGAGCCAGTGTGTGTGACTCAAGTGTGACAGACCATATAACAATCTGATTATTTCATTATTCAAATCTGTCTTTTTCTACTCCAGGGAGAGTGGAGTCTGTATCCACCTTGTTGGTGTTCAATTGTATCTTGTGAATTCTTTCTTTCTTTCTTTCATTCTTTCTTTCTTCCTTTCTTTTTTTAAATCAATGTTGATATCAATTTTTATCTCTCCAAGGGAGAATTATGAGAAACCATCTCTTTATTCATTCATTTTTTGTTCAAATCTCTGATTAAGTATTCAATATCTCTTCAGTTTTGTGCAATCATTTAGGCTTCATGCATAAAACACCATCCACTTGTTTAATTTGTGTTCATTTAATTATGAAAATCTGTCATTATGTATTCTGTTATCACTGGAGTTTTGAGCCTCCTTTGGGGAGACCAATGTACCAGACCATCATGTATTCTAATACTACACTTACTTCTTTAACTGTTAAACTAGGAAATTATGTAATATTCATCATTTAATTTACGTATTTCAAATACAGTTAATGTTATGGACCATAACTACCGTTTGGAGTCAGATTTTGGGAGTTGATGATATAATATCATCTCATTACTTCATCATTTAGCTATGTAAATAGATCTTTACATCAGCGATAGGTTTAGGACTTTGGTGCCATCTCATCGGTGTTAATATAAAAGGCCCACTAATTAATTTTCCATTCAATTTTTGAAAAACATCATTATTCCAGTAAGAGATCAGTCTGACTACTGCTTGTTGGATTTAAGTTTGCACCACCATGTCATTTTTCAATCATTTTTCATTATATATTCATTATTAAAATCGATAGAGATGTTGTTCTTCTTGACTGTAGTCCGGTCAAACCCCATGGGAGTTAATCACATGGCATTATTTAATTATCTAAGTACTACTTCCTTGACAATCACTGGAGTTTGGTTCCATCTTTTGAAAGTAAAATATCGAGGACTATCCAATTATTAACTTATTTGATTGCGTAAGTAATGATGGTGTCATCTGTCATTTGGCTGCTTTGGAATTGACACAGCAGGAGATCGGTACCAGAAGCAGTGGCCAGACAATAGGAGAAACTGCCTTATACAATGATTACTGATTACACAATAGTAGATATTTAACAATCGAATGATTACACGATTTAAAAAATACTGTACTGTTTCCCATCTTCAGTTTCTGAGAGGTTGCAACAGAACTGATCCATGAAGGACACAGTGACCACCTATTTTAAAAATGGAATAACTGAATAATCTCCTGATAAGGGAATCTCATCTAATGAACTCTGTCGGGCTGTTAACATGACACACCACCAACAATAAATAACCCTAAATAACCATATTAGAAAGCAGGGTATAGGACTTAATAGAGAACAGTCAATTGAGGAATCCAAAATGACTGAAAGAAACAGAAGACACTGCTCAAAATCCTTAATCATCAGCCTAATGCAAATCTAAACAACTCTGAGAAACCATGGGATCAAGCTCCTCTAAAGGTAAGAGGAGGCAGAGGAGTTAATTTTATTTCAATAAAGGGAAAGGGATTAAGGTAGAGGCGATTAATTGTATTGCTTCCGATCTAGAAATTAGAAAATTGAAGCATAGAAAACAGGTTTAAAATACTCATCATTGTACTTGAATGGCACAATGATGCTTTCGTTTTCATGCTTATGTCACTATAGGCAAGTTGTAGCTTGAGAGACTGGTAAATATGTAGAACCCAAAAGAAAGAGCCCTGCTTTGTTTTTGTGAGAAACTCAGTGAGGCTGTAAGTTTAGCTCATCGGTGGGTATACTCCTTTAAGCATGTGGGAGGGGCACTAGAATGGGACAGAATGTTGGTTCATAAATGTTGCCTGGCAACCCTGTTGCATTCTGTATCCTGGTATCATGGGCCAAGGACGAGAGAGCAGCTTCGAGAAAGTGTTATCATGGGACATTACAGTCTCCCAAGGTAACTATCTCCTAAAACTTTTAATGAGAACATTTGATTCGCCTAAACAAGTCATAGCCACACCTCTGGAGGTGTGTCTACAGCTTTTACTGGTTACCAAATTCAAGATTACCCAGTCATCAGAGAACGTAGTCTGTGGAGAAACAGTTCAAAGTCTTCTGTTTATGAATACTCTAGCTCCTAAGAAGTCAAACTATGGAACAAAAGACAAATAAGACTGACAATTATTCATCAAAAGGTGAGTTTGCCATTGATGACTTCCTTCAGGATGGTGGTAATCCATTTGTTAGAGTAAACTTTGTGATTATTGGATTTCAGTCCATCTCTTTTGAGGCAGCCGCCCAACATTAAATATGTGATATCTTCTAAAAACGCTGCATACACAATGACAGTTCAGCATTTAAACATGTTACTACTCTGCTCTGCCATTAAATAAGGGATGAACCTGGGAGTTTCCCACAATCATGTGGGAGTCAACAGAGAGTCAGTTGTGTGGAGTATGGCAGACCATTTCATCCTCTGATTATTTTGTTATTTGATTATTAAAATAGGACATTTGATAATCCATGATCTGTGGATTGAGGTGATGCGATATGGGAGGCAATTATTATAGACCATCTTATCATCAATTGTGTAGTTAAAATATTTAAATTAATCCCGACTGCATAGTTCATGAGCCTGGTTTGGAGCCACCTTAGGGAAGTGGATGATGTTACATGAACTCATTATTTGAATATTTAATTATATAAAACAACGATTATATCGTCCATGACACCTGGAATCTGGTGCCACTGATCATCTAATTACATAATTAATGAATGTAAATTGACAATCTCTGTTAATCCCCAAGGTAACGTAAATATTTGTGTAGTTATGTAAACAACAATCCCCCATTCCATGAAGAGACCTGTAAAGCTCCCACTTGTGGAGATAATGTGCAATATCTTCACATTGTATGATTCATTGACTCAATTGATGATGATGACATCCTTCATGACTGGAGTCTGGCCATGCTTCCCTGCCAGTAGAATGCTACATCCCCTATTTATTGTGACAGTTAGCTATTAGTGACTTATTTAATTCTTTAAATTATGTAAACCACAGACACTGCCATCACCGATTACGGTTAGGGTGCAAAAATCTGTCAGGGACAAGGTTGGAAAGTTGTAGACATGGGCAGAGCATTTGCTGAATGATCTATGCATCTTCCAGAGTACGAGGGATGCTGGGTGATTGAGTCCTGAAGATTTCACGGTGCCCTCTGAGAAGTTCAAGGACTTCACCAAGGCCGGAACGGTGGTCTGGCTGTTGACTACCTGTTCTTCCTCTACATCTTCACATCGGTTGTGATCTACCATGAGAAGAAGGAGTGGCACTAGGAGGTCGGCATCATCACCGAGACCTGGCATAAGGATGACGACTCAGAAGACAGAAGAACATCTCTCTTTCAGCTACGATATTGATGCCCCTGCTGCAGACATCTTTTCAGCTGTTATCAACATTGTGGCTACTACTGCTACGCTAGGATTGGGCCCACTATCAAATGTCCTGCCGAACCACAACAGACATTCAGGCGCTTGTGATGAGGTCAGGCCAACAGAATTCATCAGGCAAGACAGTATGATTATCTGAGGATTAACTGATGGCCTGTTAAAAATGCTTGATGACAGCATACAGTTTCATACTTGGCAAGTCTGCCCAGGAATTGATGATACTAAAAAATGTCAACGGCTTACATATTTAAAGATGTAATTATTAAATTCTTTCATTATATAATCTGTGACCCCTGAAGTTTGGAGCCAGTGTGTGTGACTCAAGTGTGACAGACCATATAACAATCTGATTATTTCATTATTCAAATCTGTCTTTTTCTACTCCAGGGAGAGTGGAGTCTGTATCCACCTTGTTGGTGTTCAATTGTATCTTGTGAATTCTTTCTTTCTTTCTTTCATTCTTTCTTTCTTCCTTTCTTTTTTTAAATCAATGTTGATATCAATTTTTATCTCTCCAAGGGAGAATTATGAGAAACCATCTCTTTATTCATTCATTTTTTGTTCAAATCTCTGATTAAGTATTCAATATCTCTTCAGTTTTGTGCAATCATTTAGGCTTCATGCATAAAACACCATCCACTTGTTTAATTTGTGTTCATTTAATTATGAAAATCTGTCATTATGTATTCTGTTATCACTGGAGTTTTGAGCCTCCTTTGGGGAGACCAATGTACCAGACCATCATGTATTCTAATACTACACTTACTTCTTTAACTGTTAAACTAGGAAATTATGTAATATTCATCATTTAATTTACGTATTTCAAATACAGTTAATGTTATGGACCATAACTACCGTTTGGAGTCAGATTTTGGGAGTTGATGATATAATATCATCTCATTACTTCATCATTTAGCTATGTAAATAGATCTTTACATCAGCGATAGGTTTAGGACTTTGGTGCCATCTCATCGGTGTTAATATAAAAGGCCCACTAATTAATTTTCCATTTAATTTTTGAAAAACATCATTATTCCAGTAAGAGATCAGTCTGACTACTGCTTGTTGGATTTAAGTTTGCACCACCATGTCATTTTTCAATCATTTTTCATTATATATTCATTATTAAAATCGATAGAGATGTTGTTCTTCTTGACTGTAGTCCGGTCAAACCCCATGGGAGTTAATCACATGGCATTATTTAATTATCTAAGTACTACTTCCTTGACAATCACTGGAGTTTGGTTCCATCTTTTGAAAGTAAAATATCGAGGACTATCCAATTATTAACTTATTTGATTGCGTAAGTAATGATGGTGTCATCTGTCATTTGGCTGCTTTGGAATTGACACAGCAGGAGATCGGTACCAGAAGCAGTGGCCAGACAATAGGAGAAACTGCCTTATACAATGATTACTGATTACACAATAGTAGATATTTAACAATCGAATGATTACACGATTTAAAAAATACTGTACTGTTTCCCATCTTCAGTTTCTGAGAGGTTGCAACAGAACTGATCCATGAAGGACACAGTGACCACCTATTTTAAAAATGGAATAACTGAATAATCTCCTGATAAGGGAATCTCATCTAATGAACTCTGTCGGGCTGTTAACATGACACACCACCAACAATAAATAACCCTAAATAACCATATTAGAAAGCAGGGTATAGGACTTAATAGAGAACAGTCAATTGAGGAATCCAAAATGACTGAAAGAAACAGAAGACACTGCTCAAAATCCTTAATCATCAGCCTAATGCAAATCTAAACAACTCTGAGAAACCATGGGATCAAGCTCCTCTAAAGGTAAGAGGAGGCAGAGGAGTTAATTTTATTTCAATAAAGGGAAAGGGATTAAGGTAGAGGCGATTAATTGTATTGCTTCCGATCTAGAAATTAGAAAATTGAAGCATAGAAAACAGGTTTAAAATACTCATCATTGTACTTGAATGGCACAATGATGCTTTCGTTTTCATGCTTATGTCACTATAGGCAAGTTGTAGCTTGAGAGACTGGTAAATATGTAGAACCCAAAAGAAAGAGCCCTGCTTTGTTTTTGTGAGAAACTCAGTGAGGCTGTAAGTTTAGCTCATCGGTGGGTATACTCCTTTAAGCATGTGGGAGGGGCACTAGAATGGGACAGAATGTTGGTTCATAAATGTTGCCTGGCAACCCTGTTGCATTCTGTATCCTGGTATCATGGGCCAAGGACGAGAGAGCAGCTTCGAGAAAGTGTTATCATGGGACATTACAGTCTCCCAAGGTAACTATCTCCTAAAACTTTTAATGAGAACATTTGATTCGCCTAAACAAGTCATAGCCACACCTCTGGAGGTGTGTCTACAGCTTTTACTGGTTACCAAATTCAAGATTACCCAGTCATCAGAGAACGTAGTCTGTGGAGAAACAGTTCAAAGTCTTCTGTTTATGAATACTCTAGCTCCTAAGAAGTCAAACTATGGAACAAAAGACAAATAAGACTGACAATTATTCATCAAAAGGTGAGTTTGCCATTGATGACTTCCTTCAGGATGGTGGTAATCCATTTGTTAGAGTAAACTTTGTGATTATTGGATTTCAGTCCATCTCTTTTGAGGCAGCCGCCCAACATTAAATATGTGATATCTTCTAAAAACGCTGCATACACAATGACAGTTCAGCATTTAAACATGTTACTACTCTGCTCTGCCATTAAATAAGGGATGAACCTGGGAGTTTCCCACAATCATGTGGGAGTCAACAGAGAGTCAGTTGTGTGGAGTATGGCAGACCATTTCATCCTCTGATTATTTTGTTATTTGATTATTAAAATAGGACATTTGATAATCCATGATCTGTGGATTGAGGTGATGCGATATGGGAGGCAATTATTATAGACCATCTTATCATCAATTGTGTAGTTAAAATATTTAAATTAATCCCGACTGCATAGTTCATGAGCCTGGTTTGGAGCCACCTTAGGGAAGTGGATGATGTTACATGAACTCATTATTTGAATATTTAATTATATAAAACAACGATTATATCGTCCATGACACCTGGAATCTGGTGCCACTGATCATCTAATTACATAATTAATGAATGTAAATTGACAATCTCTGTTAATCCCCAAGGTAACGTAAATATTTGTGTAGTTATGTAAACAACAATCCCCCATTCCATGAAGAGACCTGTAAAGCTCCCACTTGTGGAGATAATGTGCAATATCTTCACATTGTATGATTCATTGACTCAATTGATGATGATGACATCCTTCATGACTGGAGTCTGGCCATGCTTCCCTGCCAGTAGAATGCTACATCCCCTATTTATTGTGACAGTTAGCTATTAGTGACTTATTTAATTCTTTAAATTATGTAAACCACAGACACTGCCATCACCGATTACGGTTAGGGTGCAAAAATCTGTCAGGGACAAGGTTGGAAAGTTGTAGACATGGGCAGAGCATTTGCTGAATGATCTATGCATCTTCCAGAGTACGAGGGATGCTGGGTGATTGAGTCCTGAAGATTTCACGGTGCCCTCTGAGAAGTTCAAGGACTTCACCAAGGCCGGAACGGTGGTCTGGCTGTTGACTACCTGTTCTTCCTCTACATCTTCACATCGGTTGTGATCTACCATGAGAAGAAGGAGTGGCACTAGGAGGTCGGCATCATCACCGAGACCTGGCATAAGGATGACGACTCAGAAGACAGAAGAACATCTCTCTTTCAGCTACGATATTGATGCCCCTGCTGCAGACATCTTTTCAGCTGTTATCAACATTGTGGCTACTACTGCTACGCTAGGATTGGGCCCACTATCAAATGTCCTGCCGAACCACAACAGACATTCAGGCGCTTGTGATGAGGTCAGGCCAACAGAATTCATCAGGCAAGACAGTATGATTATCTGAGGATTAACTGATGGCCTGTTAAAAATGCTTGATGACAGCATACAGTTTCATACTTGGCAAGTCTGCCCAGGAATTGATGATACTAAAAAATGTCAACGGCTTACATATTTAAAGATGTAATTATTAAATTCTTTCATTATATAATCTGTGACCCCTGAAGTTTGGAGCCAGTGTGTGTGACTCAAGTGTGACAGACCATATAACAATCTGATTTATTTCATTATTCAAATCTGTCTTTTTCTACTCCAGGGAGAGTGGAGTCTGTATCCACCTTGTTGGTGTTCAATTGTATCTTGTGAATTCTTTCTTTCTTTCTTTCATTCTTTCTTTCTTCCTTTCTTTTTTTAAATCAATGTTGATATCAATTTTTATCTCTCCAAGGGAGAATTATGAGAAACCATCTCTTTATTCATTCATTTTTTGTTCAAATCTCTGATTAAGTATTCAATATCTCTTCAGTTTTGTGCAATCATTTAGGCTTCATGCATAAAACACCATCCACTTGTTTAATTTGTGTTCATTTAATTATGAAAATCTGTCATTATGTATTCTGTTATCACTGGAGTTTTGAGCCTCCTTTGGGGAGACCAATGTACCAGACCATCATGTATTCTAATACTACACTTACTTCTTTAACTGTTAAACTAGGAAATTATGTAATATTCATCATTTAATTTACGTATTTCAAATACAGTTAATGTTATGGACCATAACTACCGTTTGGAGTCAGATTTTGGGAGTTGATGATATAATATCATCTCATTACTTCATCATTTAGCTATGTAAATAGATCTTTACATCAGCGATAGGTTTAGGACTTTGGTGCCATCTCATCGGTGTTAATATAAAAGGCCCACTAATTAATTTTCCATTCAATTTTTGAAAAACATCATTATTCCAGTAAGAGATCAGTCTGACTACTGCTTGTTGGATTTAAGTTTGCACCACCATGTCATTTTTCAATCATTTTTCATTATATATTCATTATTAAAATCGATAGAGATGTTGTTCTTCTTGACTGTAGTCCGGTCAAACCCCATGGGAGTTAATCACATGGCATTATTTAATTATCTAAGTACTACTTCCTTGACAATCACTGGAGTTTGGTTCCATCTTTTGAAAGTAAAATATCGAGGACTATCCAATTATTAACTTATTTGATTGCGTAAGTAATGATGGTGTCATCTGTCATTTGGCTGCTTTGGAATTGACACAGCAGGAGATCGGTACCAGAAGCAGTGGCCAGACAATAGGAGAAACTGCCTTATACAATGATTACTGATTACACAATAGTAGATATTTAACAATCGAATGATTACACGATTTAAAAAATACTGTACTGTTTCCCATCTTCAGTTTCTGAGAGGTTGCAACAGAACTGATCCATGAAGGACACAGTGACCACCTATTTTAAAAATGGAATAACTGAATAATCTCCTGATAAGGGAATCTCATCTAATGAACTCTGTCGGGCTGTTAACATGACACACCACCAACAATAAATAACCCTAAATAACCATATTAGAAAGCAGGGTATAGGACTTAATAGAGAACAGTCAATTGAGGAATCCAAAATGACTGAAAGAAACAGAAGACACTGCTCAAAATCCTTAATCATCAGCCTAATGCAAATCTAAACAACTCTGAGAAACCATGGGATCAAGCTCCTCTAAAGGTAAGAGGAGGCAGAGGAGTTAATTTTATTTCAATAAAGGGAAAGGGATTAAGGTAGAGGCGATTAATTGTATTGCTTCCGATCTAGAAATTAGAAAATTGAAGCATAGAAAACAGGTTTAAAATACTCATCATTGTACTTGAATGGCACAATGATGCTTTCGTTTTCATGCTTATGTCACTATAGGCAAGTTGTAGCTTGAGAGACTGGTAAATATGTAGAACCCAAAAGAAAGAGCCCTGCTTTGTTTTTGTGAGAAACTCAGTGAGGCTGTAAGTTTAGCTCATCGGTGGGTATACTCCTTTAAGCATGTGGGAGGGGCACTAGAATGGGACAGAATGTTGGTTCATAAATGTTGCCTGGCAACCCTGTTGCATTCTGTATCCTGGTATCATGGGCCAAGGACGAGAGAGCAGCTTCGAGAAAGTGTTATCATGGGACATTACAGTCTCCCAAGGTAACTATCTCCTAAAACTTTTAATGAGAACATTTGATTCGCCTAAACAAGTCATAGCCACACCTCTGGAGGTGTGTCTACAGCTTTTACTGGTTACCAAATTCAAGATTACCCAGTCATCAGAGAACGTAGTCTGTGGAGAAACAGTTCAAAGTCTTCTGTTTATGAATACTCTAGCTCCTAAGAAGTCAAACTATGGAACAAAAGACAAATAAGACTGACAATTATTCATCAAAAGGTGAGTTTGCCATTGATGACTTCCTTCAGGATGGTGGTAATCCATTTGTTAGAGTAAACTTTGTGATTATTGGATTTCAGTCCATCTCTTTTGAGGCAGCCGCCCAACATTAAATATGTGATATCTTCTAAAAACGCTGCATACACAATGACAGTTCAGCATTTAAACATGTTACTACTCTGCTCTGCCATTAAATAAGGGATGAACCTGGGAGTTTCCCACAATCATGTGGGAGTCAACAGAGAGTCAGTTGTGTGGAGTATGGCAGACCATTTCATCCTCTGATTATTTTGTTATTTGATTATTAAAATAGGACATTTGATAATCCATGATCTGTGGATTGAGGTGATGCGATATGGGAGGCAATTATTATAGACCATCTTATCATCAATTGTGTAGTTAAAATATTTAAATTAATCCCGACTGCATAGTTCATGAGCCTGGTTTGGAGCCACCTTAGGGAAGTGGATGATGTTACATGAACTCATTATTTGAATATTTAATTATATAAAACAACGATTATATCGTCCATGACACCTGGAATCTGGTGCCACTGATCATCTAATTACATAATTAATGAATGTAAATTGACAATCTCTGTTAATCCCCAAGGTAACGTAAATATTTGTGTAGTTATGTAAACAACAATCCCCCATTCCATGAAGAGACCTGTAAAGCTCCCACTTGTGGAGATAATGTGCAATATCTTCACATTGTATGATTCATTGACTCAATTGATGATGATGACATCCTTCATGACTGGAGTCTGGCCATGCTTCCCTGCCAGTAGAATGCTACATCCCCTATTTATTGTGACAGTTAGCTATTAGTGACTTATTTAATTCTTTAAATTATGTAAACCACAGACACTGCCATCACCGATTACGGTTAGGGTGCAAAAATCTGTCAGGGACAAGGTTGGAAAGTTGTAGACATGGGCAGAGCATTTGCTGAATGATCTATGCATCTTCCAGAGTACGAGGGATGCTGGGTGATTGAGTCCTGAAGATTTCACGGTGCCCTCTGAGAAGTTCAAGGACTTCACCAAGGCCGGAACGGTGGTCTGGCTGTTGACTACCTGTTCTTCCTCTACATCTTCACATCGGTTGTGATCTACCATGAGAAGAAGGAGTGGCACTAGGAGGTCGGCATCATCACCGAGACCTGGCATAAGGATGACGACTCAGAAGACAGAAGAACATCTCTCTTTCAGCTACGATATTGATGCCCCTGCTGCAGACATCTTTTCAGCTGTTATCAACATTGTGGCTACTACTGCTACGCTAGGATTGGGCCCACTATCAAATGTCCTGCCGAACCACAACAGACATTCAGGCGCTTGTGATGAGGTCAGGCCAACAGAATTCATCAGGCAAGACAGTATGATTATCTGAGGATTAACTGATGGCCTGTTAAAAATGCTTGATGACAGCATACAGTTTCATACTTGGCAAGTCTGCCCAGGAATTGATGATACTAAAAAATGTCAACGGCTTACATATTTAAAGATGTAATTATTAAATTCTTTCATTATATAATCTGTGACCCCTGAAGTTTGGAGCCAGTGTGTGTGACTCAAGTGTGACAGACCATATAACAATCTGATTTATTTCATTATTCAAATCTGTCTTTTTCTACTCCAGGGAGAGTGGAGTCTGTATCCACCTTGTTGGTGTTCAATTGTATCTTGTGAATTCTTTCTTTCTTTCTTTCATTCTTTCTTTCTTCCTTTCTTTTTTTAAATCAATGTTGATATCAATTTTTATCTCTCCAAGGGAGAATTATGAGAAACCATCTCTTTATTCATTCATTTTTTGTTCAAATCTCTGATTAAGTATTCAATATCTCTTCAGTTTTGTGCAATCATTTAGGCTTCATGCATAAAACACCATCCACTTGTTTAATTTGTGTTCATTTAATTATGAAAATCTGTCATTATGTATTCTGTTATCACTGGAGTTTTGAGCCTCCTTTGGGGAGACCAATGTACCAGACCATCATGTATTCTAATACTACACTTACTTCTTTAACTGTTAAACTAGGAAATTATGTAATATTCATCATTTAATTTACGTATTTCAAATACAGTTAATGTTATGGACCATAACTACCGTTTGGAGTCAGATTTTGGGAGTTGATGATATAATATCATCTCATTACTTCATCATTTAGCTATGTAAATAGATCTTTACATCAGCGATAGGTTTAGGACTTTGGTGCCATCTCATCGGTGTTAATATAAAAGGCCCACTAATTAATTTTCCATTCAATTTTTGAAAAACATCATTATTCCAGTAAGAGATCAGTCTGACTACTGCTTGTTGGATTTAAGTTTGCACCACCATGTCATTTTTCAATCATTTTTCATTATATATTCATTATTAAAATCGATAGAGATGTTGTTCTTCTTGACTGTAGTCCGGTCAAACCCCATGGGAGTTAATCACATGGCATTATTTAATTATCTAAGTACTACTTCCTTGACAATCACTGGAGCTTGGTTCCATCTTGTGAAAGTAAAATATCGAGGACTATCCAATTATTAACTTATTTGATTGCGTAAGTAATGATGGTGTCATCTGTCATTTGGCTGCTTTGGAATTGACACAGCAGGAGATCGGTACCAGAAGCAGTGGCCAGACAATAGGAGAAACTGCCTTATACAATGATTACTGATTACACAATAGTAGATATTTAACAATCGAATGATTACACGATTTAAAAAATACTGTACTGTTTCCCATCTTCAGTTTCTGAGAGGTTGCAACAGAACTGATCCATGAAGGACACAGTGACCACCTATTTTAAAAATGGAATAACTGAATAATCTCCTGATAAGGGAATCTCATCTAATGAACTCTGTCGGGCTGTTAACATGACACACCACCAACAATAAATAACCCTAAATAACCATATTAGAAAGCAGGGTATAGGACTTAATAGAGAACAGTCAATTGAGGAATCCAAAATGACTGAAAGAAACAGAAGACACTGCTCAAAATCCTTAATCATCAGCCTAATGCAAATCTAAACAACTCTGAGAAACCATGGGATCAAGCTCCTCTAAAGGTAAGAGGAGGCAGAGGAGTTAATTTTATTTCAATAAAGGGAAAGGGATTAAGGTAGAGGCGATTAATTGTATTGCTTCCGATCTAGAAATTAGAAAATTGAAGCATAGAAAACAGGTTTAAAATACTCATCATTGTACTTGAATGGCACAATGATGCTTTCGTTTTCATGCTTATGTCACTATAGGCAAGTTGTAGCTTGAGAGACTGGTAAATATGTAGAACCCAAAAGAAAGAGCCCTGCTTTGTTTTTGTGAGAAACTCAGTGAGGCTGTAAGTTTAGCTCATCGGTGGGTATACTCCTTTAAGCATGTGGGAGGGGCACTAGAATGGGACAGAATGTTGGTTCATAAATGTTGCCTGGCAACCCTGTTGCATTCTGTATCCTGGTATCATGGGCCAAGGACGAGAGAGCAGCTTCGAGAAAGTGTTATCATGGGACATTACAGTCTCCCAAGGTAACTATCTCCTAAAACTTTTAATGAGAACATTTGATTCGCCTAAACAAGTCATAGCCACACCTCTGGAGGTGTGTCTACAGCTTTTACTGGTTACCAAATTCAAGATTACCCAGTCATCAGAGAACGTAGTCTGTGGAGAAACAGTTCAAAGTCTTCTGTTTATGAATACTCTAGCTCCTAAGAAGTCAAACTATGGAACAAAAGACAAATAAGACTGACAATTATTCATCAAAAGGTGAGTTTGCCATTGATGACTTCCTTCAGGATGGTGGTAATCCATTTGTTAGAGTAAACTTTGTGATTATTGGATTTCAGTCCATCTCTTTTGAGGCAGCCGCCCAACATTAAATATGTGATATCTTCTAAAAACGCTGCATACACAATGACAGTTCAGCATTTAAACATGTTACTACTCTGCTCTGCCATTAAATAAGGGATGAACCTGGGAGTTTCCCACAATCATGTGGGAGTCAACAGAGAGTCAGTTGTGTGGAGTATGGCAGACCATTTCATCCTCTGATTATTTTGTTATTTGATTATTAAAATAGGACATTTGATAATCCATGATCTGTGGATTGAGGTGATGCGATATGGGAGGCAATTATTATAGACCATCTTATCATCAATTGTGTAGTTAAAATATTTAAATTAATCCCGACTGCATAGTTCATGAGCCTGGTTTGGAGCCACCTTAGGGAAGTGGATGATGTTACATGAACTCATTATTTGAATATTTAATTATATAAAACAACGATTATATCGTCCATGACACCTGGAATCTGGTGCCACTGATCATCTAATTACATAATTAATGAATGTAAATTGACAATCTCTGTTAATCCCCAAGGTAACGTAAATATTTGTGTAGTTATGTAAACAACAATCCCCCATTCCATGAAGAGACCTGTAAAGCTCCCACTTGTGGAGATAATGTGCAATATCTTCACATTGTATGATTCATTGACTCAATTGATGATGATGACATCCTTCATGACTGGAGTCTGGCCATGCTTCCCTGCCAGTAGAATGCTACATCCCCTATTTATTGTGACAGTTAGCTATTAGTGACTTATTTAATTCTTTAAATTATGTAAACCACAGACACTGCCATCACCGATTACGGTTAGGGTGCAAAAATCTGTCAGGGACAAGGTTGGAAAGTTGTAGACATGGGCAGAGCATTTGCTGAATGATCTATGCATCTTCCAGAGTACGAGGGATGCTGGGTGATTGAGTCCTGAAGATTTCACGGTGCCCTCTGAGAAGTTCAAGGACTTCACCAAGGCCGGAACGGTGGTCTGGCTGTTGACTACCTGTTCTTCCTCTACATCTTCACATCGGTTGTGATCTACCATGAGAAGAAGGAGTGGCACTAGGAGGTCGGCATCATCACCGAGACCTGGCATAAGGATGACGACTCAGAAGACAGAAGAACATCTCTCTTTCAGCTACGATATTGATGCCCCTGCTGCAGACATCTTTTCAGCTGTTATCAACATTGTGGCTACTACTGCTACGCTAGGATTGGGCCCACTATCAAATGTCCTGCCGAACCACAACAGACATTCAGGCGCTTGTGATGAGGTCAGGCCAACAGAATTCATCAGGCAAGACAGTATGATTATCTGAGGATTAACTGATGGCCTGTTAAAAATGCTTGATGACAGCATACAGTTTCATACTTGGCAAGTCTGCCCAGGAATTGATGATACTAAAAAATGTCAACGGCTTACATATTTAAAGATGTAATTATTAAATTCTTTCATTATATAATCTGTGACCCCTGAAGTTTGGAGCCAGTGTGTGTGACTCAAGTGTGACAGACCATATAACAATCTGATTTATTTCATTATTCAAATCTGTCTTTTTCTACTCCAGGGAGAGTGGAGTCTGTATCCACCTTGTTGGTGTTCAATTGTATCTTGTGAATTCTTTCTTTCTTTCTTTCATTCTTTCTTTCTTCCTTTCTTTTTTTAAATCAATGTTGATATCAATTTTTATCTCTCCAAGGGAGAATTATGAGAAACCATCTCTTTATTCATTCATTTTTTGTTCAAATCTCTGATTAAGTATTCAATATCTCTTCAGTTTTGTGCAATCATTTAGGCTTCATGCATAAAACACCATCCACTTGTTTAATTTGTGTTCATTTAATTATGAAAATCTGTCATTATGTATTCTGTTATCACTGGAGTTTTGAGCCTCCTTTGGGGAGACCAATGTACCAGACCATCATGTATTCTAATACTACACTTACTTCTTTAACTGTTAAACTAGGAAATTATGTAATATTCATCATTTAATTTACGTATTTCAAATACAGTTAATGTTATGGACCATAACTACCGTTTGGAGTCAGATTTTGGGAGTTGATGATATAATATCATCTCATTACTTCATCATTTAGCTATGTAAATAGATCTTTACATCAGCGATAGGTTTAGGACTTTGGTGCCATCTCATCGGTGTTAATATAAAAGGCCCACTAATTAATTTTCCATTCAATTTTTGAAAAACATCATTATTCCAGTAAGAGATCAGTCTGACTACTGCTTGTTGGATTTAAGTTTGCACCACCATGTCATTTTTCAATCATTTTTCATTATATATTCATTATTAAAATCGATAGAGATGTTGTTCTTCTTGACTGTAGTCCGGTCAAACCCCATGGGAGTTAATCACATGGCATTATTTAATTATCTAAGTACTACTTCCTTGACAATCACTGGAGCTTGGTTCCATCTTGTGAAAGTAAAATATCGAGGACTATCCAATTATTAACTTATTTGATTGCGTAAGTAATGATGGTGTCATCTGTCATTTGGCTGCTTTGGAATTGACACAGCAGGAGATCGGTACCAGAAGCAGTGGCCAGACAATAGGAGAAACTGCCTTATACAATGATTACTGATTACACAATAGTAGATATTTAACAATCGAATGATTACACGATTTAAAAAATACTGTACTGTTTCCCATCTTCAGTTTCTGAGAGGTTGCAACAGAACTGATCCATGAAGGACACAGTGACCACCTATTTTAAAAATGGAATAACTGAATAATCTCCTGATAAGGGAATCTCATCTAATGAACTCTGTCGGGCTGTTAACATGACACACCACCAACAATAAATAACCCTAAATAACCATATTAGAAAGCAGGGTATAGGACTTAATAGAGAACAGTCAATTGAGGAATCCAAAATGACTGAAAGAAACAGAAGACACTGCTCAAAATCCTTAATCATCAGCCTAATGCAAATCTAAACAACTCTGAGAAACCATGGGATCAAGCTCCTCTAAAGGTAAGAGGAGGCAGAGGAGTTAATTTTATTTCAATAAAGGGAAAGGGATTAAGGTAGAGGCGATTAATTGTATTGCTTCCGATCTAGAAATTAGAAAATTGAAGCATAGAAAACAGGTTTAAAATACTCATCATTGTACTTGAATGGCACAATGATGCTTTCGTTTTCATGCTTATGTCACTATAGGCAAGTTGTAGCTTGAGAGACTGGTAAATATGTAGAACCCAAAAGAAAGAGCCCTGCTTTGTTTTTGTGAGAAACTCAGTGAGGCTGTAAGTTTAGCTCATCGGTGGGTATACTCCTTTAAGCATGTGGGAGGGGCACTAGAATGGGACAGAATGTTGGTTCATAAATGTTGCCTGGCAACCCTGTTGCATTCTGTATCCTGGTATCATGGGCCAAGGACGAGAGAGCAGCTTCGAGAAAGTGTTATCATGGGACATTACAGTCTCCCAAGGTAACTATCTCCTAAAACTTTTAATGAGAACATTTGATTCGCCTAAACAAGTCATAGCCACACCTCTGGAGGTGTGTCTACAGCTTTTACTGGTTACCAAATTCAAGATTACCCAGTCATCAGAGAACGTAGTCTGTGGAGAAACAGTTCAAAGTCTTCTGTTTATGAATACTCTAGCTCCTAAGAAGTCAAACTATGGAACAAAAGACAAATAAGACTGACAATTATTCATCAAAAGGTGAGTTTGCCATTGATGACTTCCTTCAGGATGGTGGTAATCCATTTGTTAGAGTAAACTTTGTGATTATTGGATTTCAGTCCATCTCTTTTGAGGCAGCCGCCCAACATTAAATATGTGATATCTTCTAAAAACGCTGCATACACAATGACAGTTCAGCATTTAAACATGTTACTACTCTGCTCTGCCATTAAATAAGGGATGAACCTGGGAGTTTCCCACAATCATGTGGGAGTCAACAGAGAGTCAGTTGTGTGGAGTATGGCAGACCATTTCATCCTCTGATTATTTTGTTATTTGATTATTAAAATAGGACATTTGATAATCCATGATCTGTGGATTGAGGTGATGCGATATGGGAGGCAATTATTATAGACCATCTTATCATCAATTGTGTAGTTAAAATATTTAAATTAATCCCGACTGCATAGTTCATGAGCCTGGTTTGGAGCCACCTTAGGGAAGTGGATGATGTTACATGAACTCATTATTTGAATATTTAATTATATAAAACAACGATTATATCGTCCATGACACCTGGAATCTGGTGCCACTGATCATCTAATTACATAATTAATGAATGTAAATTGACAATCTCTGTTAATCCCCAAGGTAACGTAAATATTTGTGTAGTTATGTAAACAACAATCCCCCATTCCATGAAGAGACCTGTAAAGCTCCCACTTGTGGAGATAATGTGCAATATCTTCACATTGTATGATTCATTGACTCAATTGATGATGATGACATCCTTCATGACTGGAGTCTGGCCATGCTTCCCTGCCAGTAGAATGCTACATCCCCTATTTATTGTGACAGTTAGCTATTAGTGACTTATTTAATTCTTTAAATTATGTAAACCACAGACACTGCCATCACCGATTACGGTTAGGGTGCAAAAATCTGTCAGGGACAAGGTTGGAAAGTTGTAGACATGGGCAGAGCATTTGCTGAATGATCTATGCATCTTCCAGAGTACGAGGGATGCTGGGTGATTGAGTCCTGAAGATTTCACGGTGCCCTCTGAGAAGTTCAAGGACTTCACCAAGGCCGGAACGGTGGTCTGGCTGTTGACTACCTGTTCTTCCTCTACATCTTCACATCGGTTGTGATCTACCATGAGAAGAAGGAGTGGCACTAGGAGGTCGGCATCATCACCGAGACCTGGCATAAGGATGACGACTCAGAAGACAGAAGAACATCTCTCTTTCAGCTACGATATTGATGCCCCTGCTGCAGACATCTTTTCAGCTGTTATCAACATTGTGGCTACTACTGCTACGCTAGGATTGGGCCCACTATCAAATGTCCTGCCGAACCACAACAGACATTCAGGCGCTTGTGATGAGGTCAGGCCAACAGAATTCATCAGGCAAGACAGTATGATTATCTGAGGATTAACTGATGGCCTGTTAAAAATGCTTGATGACAGCATACAGTTTCATACTTGGCAAGTCTGCCCAGGAATTGATGATACTAAAAAATGTCAACGGCTTACATATTTAAAGATGTAATTATTAAATTCTTTCATTATATAATCTGTGACCCCTGAAGTTTGGAGCCAGTGTGTGTGACTCAAGTGTGACAGACCATATAACAATCTGATTTATTTCATTATTCAAATCTGTCTTTTTCTACTCCAGGGAGAGTGGAGTCTGTATCCACCTTGTTGGTGTTCAATTGTATCTTGTGAATTCTTTCTTTCTTTCTTTCATTCTTTCTTTCTTCCTTTCTTTTTTTAAATCAATGTTGATATCAATTTTTATCTCTCCAAGGGAGAATTATGAGAAACCATCTCTTTATTCATTCATTTTTTGTTCAAATCTCTGATTAAGTATTCAATATCTCTTCAGTTTTGTGCAATCATTTAGGCTTCATGCATAAAACACCATCCACTTGTTTAATTTGTGTTCATTTAATTATGAAAATCTGTCATTATGTATTCTGTTATCACTGGAGTTTTGAGCCTCCTTTGGGGAGACCAATGTACCAGACCATCATGTATTCTAATACTACACTTACTTCTTTAACTGTTAAACTAGGAAATTATGTAATATTCATCATTTAATTTACGTATTTCAAATACAGTTAATGTTATGGACCATAACTACCGTTTGGAGTCAGATTTTGGGAGTTGATGATATAATATCATCTCATTACTTCATCATTTAGCTATGTAAATAGATCTTTACATCAGCGATAGGTTTAGGACTTTGGTGCCATCTCATCGGTGTTAATATAAAAGGCCCACTAATTAATTTTCCATTCAATTTTTGAAAAACATCATTATTCCAGTAAGAGATCAGTCTGACTACTGCTTGTTGGATTTAAGTTTGCACCACCATGTCATTTTTCAATCATTTTTCATTATATATTCATTATTAAAATCGATAGAGATGTTGTTCTTCTTGACTGTAGTCCGGTCAAACCCCATGGGAGTTAATCACATGGCATTATTTAATTATCTAAGTACTACTTCCTTGACAATCACTGGAGTTTGGTTCCATCTTTTGAAAGTAAAATATCGAGGACTATCCAATTATTAACTTATTTGATTGCGTAAGTAATGATGGTGTCATCTGTCATTTGGCTGCTTTGGAATTGACACAGCAGGAGATCGGTACCAGAAGCAGTGGCCAGACAATAGGAGAAACTGCCTTATACAATGATTACTGATTACACAATAGTAGATATTTAACAATCGAATGATTACACGATTTAAAAAATACTGTACTGTTTCCCATCTTCAGTTTCTGAGAGGTTGCAACAGAACTGATCCATGAAGGACACAGTGACCACCTATTTTAAAAATGGAATAACTGAATAATCTCCTGATAAGGGAATCTCATCTAATGAACTCTGTCGGGCTGTTAACATGACACACCACCAACAATAAATAACCCTAAATAACCATATTAGAAAGCAGGGTATAGGACTTAATAGAGAACAGTCAATTGAGGAATCCAAAATGACTGAAAGAAACAGAAGACACTGCTCAAAATCCTTAATCATCAGCCTAATGCAAATCTAAACAACTCTGAGAAACCATGGGATCAAGCTCCTCTAAAGGTAAGAGGAGGCAGAGGAGTTAATTTTATTTCAATAAAGGGAAAGGGATTAAGGTAGAGGCGATTAATTGTATTGCTTCCGATCTAGAAATTAGAAAATTGAAGCATAGAAAACAGGTTTAAAATACTCATCATTGTACTTGAATGGCACAATGATGCTTTCGTTTTCATGCTTATGTCACTATAGGCAAGTTGTAGCTTGAGAGACTGGTAAATATGTAGAACCCAAAAGAAAGAGCCCTGCTTTGTTTTTGTGAGAAACTCAGTGAGGCTGTAAGTTTAGCTCATCGGTGGGTATACTCCTTTAAGCATGTGGGAGGGGCACTAGAATGGGACAGAATGTTGGTTCATAAATGTTGCCTGGCAACCCTGTTGCATTCTGTATCCTGGTATCATGGGCCAAGGACGAGAGAGCAGCTTCGAGAAAGTGTTATCATGGGACATTACAGTCTCCCAAGGTAACTATCTCCTAAAACTTTTAATGAGAACATTTGATTCGCCTAAACAAGTCATAGCCACACCTCTGGAGGTGTGTCTACAGCTTTTACTGGTTACCAAATTCAAGATTACCCAGTCATCAGAGAACGTAGTCTGTGGAGAAACAGTTCAAAGTCTTCTGTTTATGAATACTCTAGCTCCTAAGAAGTCAAACTATGGAACAAAAGACAAATAAGACTGACAATTATTCATCAAAAGGTGAGTTTGCCATTGATGACTTCCTTCAGGATGGTGGTAATCCATTTGTTAGAGTAAACTTTGTGATTATTGGATTTCAGTCCATCTCTTTTGAGGCAGCCGCCCAACATTAAATATGTGATATCTTCTAAAAACGCTGCATACACAATGACAGTTCAGCATTTAAACATGTTACTACTCTGCTCTGCCATTAAATAAGGGATGAACCTGGGAGTTTCCCACAATCATGTGGGAGTCAACAGAGAGTCAGTTGTGTGGAGTATGGCAGACCATTTCATCCTCTGATTATTTTGTTATTTGATTATTAAAATAGGACATTTGATAATCCATGATCTGTGGATTGAGGTGATGCGATATGGGAGGCAATTATTATAGACCATCTTATCATCAATTGTGTAGTTAAAATATTTAAATTAATCCCGACTGCATAGTTCATGAGCCTGGTTTGGAGCCACCTTAGGGAAGTGGATGATGTTACATGAACTCATTATTTGAATATTTAATTATATAAAACAACGATTATATCGTCCATGACACCTGGAATCTGGTGCCACTGATCATCTAATTACATAATTAATGAATGTAAATTGACAATCTCTGTTAATCCCCAAGGTAACGTAAATATTTGTGTAGTTATGTAAACAACAATCCCCCATTCCATGAAGAGACCTGTAAAGCTCCCACTTGTGGAGATAGTGTGCAATATCTTCACATTGTATGATTCATTGACTCAATTGATGATGATGACATCCTTCATGACTGGAGTCTGGCCATGCTTCCCTGCCAGTAGAATGCTACATCCCCTATTTATTGTGACAGTTAGCTATTAGTGACTTATTTAATTCTTTAAATTATGTAAACCACAGACACTGCCATCACCGATTACGGTTAGGGTGCAAAAATCTGTCAGGGACAAGGTTGGAAAGTTGTAGACATGGGCAGAGCATTTGCTGAATGATCTATGCATCTTCCAGAGTACGAGGGATGCTGGGTGATTGAGTCCTGAAGATTTCACGGTGCCCTCTGAGAAGTTCAAGGACTTCACCAAGGCCGGAACGGTGGTCTGGCTGTTGACTACCTGTTCTTCCTCTACATCTTCACATCGGTTGTGATCTACCATGAGAAGAAGGAGTGGCACTAGGAGGTCGGCATCATCACCGAGACCTGGCATAAGGATGACGACTCAGAAGACAGAAGAACATCTCTCTTTCAGCTACGATATTGATGCCCCTGCTGCAGACATCTTTTCAGCTGTTATCAACATTGTGGCTACTACTGCTACGCTAGGATTGGGCCCACTATCAAATGTCCTGCCGAACCACAACAGACATTCAGGCGCTTGTGATGAGGTCAGGCCAACAGAATTCATCAGGCAAGACAGTATGATTATCTGAGGATTAACTGATGGCCTGTTAAAAATGCTTGATGACAGCATACAGTTTCATACTTGGCAAGTCTGCCCAGGAATTGATGATACTAAAAAATGTCAACGGCTTACATATTTAAAGATGTAATTATTAAATTCTTTCATTATATAATCTGTGACCCCTGAAGTTTGGAGCCAGTGTGTGTGACTCAAGTGTGACAGACCATATAACAATCTGATTTATTTCATTATTCAAATCTGTCTTTTTCTACTCCAGGGAGAGTGGAGTCTGTATCCAACTTGTTGGTGTTCAATTGTATCTTGTGAATTCTTTCTTTCTTTCTTTCATTCTTTCTTTCTTCCTTTCTTTTTTTAAATCAATGTTGATATCAATTTTTATCTCTCCAAGGGAGAATTATGAGAAACCATCTCTTTATTCATTCATTTTTTGTTCAAATCTCTGATTAAGTATTCAATATCTCTTCAGTTTTGTGCAATCATTTAGGCTTCATGCATAAAACACCATCCACTTGTTTAATTTGTGTTCATTTAATTATGAAAATCTGTCATTATGTATTCTGTTATCACTGGAGTTTTGAGCCTCCTTTGGGGAGACCAATGTACCAGACCATCATGTATTCTAATACTACACTTACTTCTTTAACTGTTAAACTAGGAAATTATGTAATATTCATCATTTAATTTACGTATTTCAAATACAGTTAATGTTATGGACCATAACTACCGTTTGGAGTCAGATTTTGGGAGTTGATGATATAATATCATCTCATTACTTCATCATTTAGCTATGTAAATAGATCTTTACATCAGCGATAGGTTTAGGACTTTGGTGCCATCTCATCGGTGTTAATATAAAAGGCCCACTAATTAATTTTCCATTCAATTTTTGAAAAACATCATTATTCCAGTAAGAGATCAGTCTGACTACTGCTTGTTGGATTTAAGTTTGCACCACCATGTCATTTTTCAATCATTTTTCATTATATATTCATTATTAAAATCGATAGAGATGTTGTTCTTCTTGACTGTAGTCCGGTCAAACCCCATGGGAGTTAATCACATGGCATTATTTAATTATCTAAGTACTACTTCCTTGACAATCACTGGAGTTTGGTTCCATCTTTTGAAAGTAAAATATCGAGGACTATCCAATTATTAACTTATTTGATTGCGTAAGTAATGATGGTGTCATCTGTCATTTGGCTGCTTTGGAATTGACACAGCAGGAGATCGGTACCAGAAGCAGTGGCCAGACAATAGGAGAAACTGCCTTATACAATGATTACTGATTACACAATAGTAGATATTTAACAATCGAATGATTACACGATTTAAAAAATACTGTACTGTTTCCCATCTTCAGTTTCTGAGAGGTTGCAACAGAACTGATCCATGAAGGACACAGTGACCACCTATTTTAAAAATGGAATAACTGAATAATCTCCTGATAAGGGAATCTCATCTAATGAACTCTGTCGGGCTGTTAACATGACACACCACCAACAATAAATAACCCTAAATAACCATATTAGAAAGCAGGGTATAGGACTTAATAGAGAACAGTCAATTGAGGAATCCAAAATGACTGAAAGAAACAGAAGACACTGCTCAAAATCCTTAATCATCAGCCTAATGCAAATCTAAACAACTCTGAGAAACCATGGGATCAAGCTCCTCTAAAGGTAAGAGGAGGCAGAGGAGTTAATTTTATTTCAATAAAGGGAAAGGGATTAAGGTAGAGGCGATTAATTGTATTGCTTCCGATCTAGAAATTAGAAAATTGAAGCATAGAAAACAGGTTTAAAATACTCATCATTGTACTTGAATGGCACAATGATGCTTTCGTTTTCATGCTTATGTCACTATAGGCAAGTTGTAGCTTGAGAGACTGGTAAATATGTAGAACCCAAAAGAAAGAGCCCTGCTTTGTTTTTGTGAGAAACTCAGTGAGGCTGTAAGTTTAGCTCATCGGTGGGTATACTCCTTTAAGCATGTGGGAGGGGCACTAGAATGGGACAGAATGTTGGTTCATAAATGTTGCCTGGCAACCCTGTTGCATTCTGTATCCTGGTATCATGGGCCAAGGACGAGAGAGCAGCTTCGAGAAAGTGTTATCATGGGACATTACAGTCTCCCAAGGTAACTATCTCCTAAAACTTTTAATGAGAACATTTGATTCGCCTAAACAAGTCATAGCCACACCTCTGGAGGTGTGTCTACAGCTTTTACTGGTTACCAAATTCAAGATTACCCAGTCATCAGAGAACGTAGTCTGTGGAGAAACAGTTCAAAGTCTTCTGTTTATGAATACTCTAGCTCCTAAGAAGTCAAACTATGGAACAAAAGACAAATAAGACTGACAATTATTCATCAAAAGGTGAGTTTGCCATTGATGACTTCCTTCAGGATGGTGGTAATCCATTTGTTAGAGTAAACTTTGTGATTATTGGATTTCAGTCCATCTCTTTTGAGGCAGCCGCCCAACATTAAATATGTGATATCTTCTAAAAACGCTGCATACACAATGACAGTTCAGCATTTAAACATGTTACTACTCTGCTCTGCCATTAAATAAGGGATGAACCTGGGAGTTTCCCACAATCATGTGGGAGTCAACAGAGAGTCAGTTGTGTGGAGTATGGCAGACCATTTCATCCTCTGATTATTTTGTTATTTGATTATTAAAATAGGACATTTGATAATCCATGATCTGTGGATTGAGGTGATGCGATATGGGAGGCAATTATTATAGACCATCTTATCATCAATTGTGTAGTTAAAATATTTAAATTAATCCCGACTGCATAGTTCATGAGCCTGGTTTGGAGCCACCTTAGGGAAGTGGATGATGTTACATGAACTCATTATTTGAATATTTAATTATATAAAACAACGATTATATCGTCCATGACACCTGGAATCTGGTGCCACTGATCATCTAATTACATAATTAATGAATGTAAATTGACAATCTCTGTTAATCCCCAAGGTAACGTAAATATTTGTGTAGTTATGTAAACAACAATCCCCCATTCCATGAAGAGACCTGTAAAGCTCCCACTTGTGGAGATAATGTGCAATATCTTCACATTGTATGATTCATTGACTCAATTGATGATGATGACATCCTTCATGACTGGAGTCTGGCCATGCTTCCCTGCCAGTAGAATGCTACATCCCCTATTTATTGTGACAGTTAGCTATTAGTGACTTATTTAATTCTTTAAATTATGTAAACCACAGACACTGCCATCACCGATTACGGTTAGGGTGCAAAAATCTGTCAGGGACAAGGTTGGAAAGTTGTAGACATGGGCAGAGCATTTGCTGAATGATCTATGCATCTTCCAGAGTACGAGGGATGCTGGGTGATTGAGTCCTGAAGATTTCACGGTGCCCTCTGAGAAGTTCAAGGACTTCACCAAGGCCGGAACGGTGGTCTGGCTGTTGACTACCTGTTCTTCCTCTACATCTTCACATCGGTTGTGATCTACCATGAGAAGAAGGAGTGGCACTAGGAGGTCGGCATCATCACCGAGACCTGGCATAAGGATGACGACTCAGAAGACAGAAGAACATCTCTCTTTCAGCTACGATATTGATGCCCCTGCTGCAGACATCTTTTCAGCTGTTATCAACATTGTGGCTACTACTGCTACGCTAGGATTGGGCCCACTATCAAATGTCCTGCCGAACCACAACAGACATTCAGGCGCTTGTGATGAGGTCAGGCCAACAGAATTCATCAGGCAAGACAGTATGATTATCTGAGGATTAACTGATGGCCTGTTAAAAATGCTTGATGACAGCATACAGTTTCATACTTGGCAAGTCTGCCCAGGAATTGATGATACTAAAAAATGTCAACGGCTTACATATTTAAAGATGTAATTATTAAATTCTTTCATTATATAATCTGTGACCCCTGAAGTTTGGAGCCAGTGTGTGTGACTCAAGTGTGACAGACCATATAACAATCTGATTTATTTCATTATTCAAATCTGTCTTTTTCTACTCCAGGGAGAGTGGAGTCTGTATCCAACTTGTTGGTGTTCAATTGTATCTTGTGAATTCTTTCTTTCTTTCTTTCATTCTTTCTTTCTTCCTTTCTTTTTTTAAATCAATGTTGATATCAATTTTTATCTCTCCAAGGGAGAATTATGAGAAACCATCTCTTTATTCATTCATTTTTTGTTCAAATCTCTGATTAAGTATTCAATATCTCTTCAGTTTTGTGCAATCATTTAGGCTTCATGCATAAAACACCATCCACTTGTTTAATTTGTGTTCATTTAATTATGAAAATCTGTCATTATGTATTCTGTTATCACTGGAGTTTTGAGCCTCCTTTGGGGAGACCAATGTACCAGACCATCATGTATTCTAATACTACACTTACTTCTTTAACTGTTAAACTAGGAAATTATGTAATATTCATCATTTAATTTACGTATTTCAAATACAGTTAATGTTATGGACCATAACTACCGTTTGGAGTCAGATTTTGGGAGTTGATGATATAATATCATCTCATTACTTCATCATTTAGCTATGTAAATAGATCTTTACATCAGCGATAGGTTTAGGACTTTGGTGCCATCTCATCGGTGTTAATATAAAAGGCCCACTAATTAATTTTCCATTCAATTTTTGAAAAACATCATTATTCCAGTAAGAGATCAGTCTGACTACTGCTTGTTGGATTTAAGTTTGCACCACCATGTCATTTTTCAATCATTTTTCATTATATATTCATTATTAAAATCGATAGAGATGTTGTTCTTCTTGACTGTAGTCCGGTCAAACCCCATGGGAGTTAATCACATGGCATTATTTAATTATCTAAGTACTACTTCCTTGACAATCACTGGAGTTTGGTTCCATCTTTTGAAAGTAAAATATCGAGGACTATCCAATTATTAACTTATTTGATTGCGTAAGTAATGATGGTGTCATCTGTCATTTGGCTGCTTTGGAATTGACACAGCAGGAGATCGGTACCAGAAGCAGTGGCCAGACAATAGGAGAAACTGCCTTATACAATGATTACTGATTACACAATAGTAGATATTTAACAATCGAATGATTACACGATTTAAAAAATACTGTACTGTTTCCCATCTTCAGTTTCTGAGAGGTTGCAACAGAACTGATCCATGAAGGACACAGTGACCACCTATTTTAAAAATGGAATAACTGAATAATCTCCTGATAAGGGAATCTCATCTAATGAACTCTGTCGGGCTGTTAACATGACACACCACCAACAATAAATAACCCTAAATAACCATATTAGAAAGCAGGGTATAGGACTTAATAGAGAACAGTCAATTGAGGAATCCAAAATGACTGAAAGAAACAGAAGACACTGCTCAAAATCCTTAATCATCAGCCTAATGCAAATCTAAACAACTCTGAGAAACCATGGGATCAAGCTCCTCTAAAGGTAAGAGGAGGCAGAGGAGTTAATTTTATTTCAATAAAGGGAAAGGGATTAAGGTAGAGGCGATTAATTGTATTGCTTCCGATCTAGAAATTAGAAAATTGAAGCATAGAAAACAGGTTTAAAATACTCATCATTGTACTTGAATGGCACAATGATGCTTTCGTTTTCATGCTTATGTCACTATAGGCAAGTTGTAGCTTGAGAGACTGGTAAATATGTAGAACCCAAAAGAAAGAGCCCTGCTTTGTTTTTGTGAGAAACTCAGTGAGGCTGTAAGTTTAGCTCATCGGTGGGTATACTCCTTTAAGCATGTGGGAGGGGCACTAGAATGGGACAGAATGTTGGTTCATAAATGTTGCCTGGCAACCCTGTTGCATTCTGTATCCTGGTATCATGGGCCAAGGACGAGAGAGCAGCTTCGAGAAAGTGTTATCATGGGACATTACAGTCTCCCAAGGTAACTATCTCCTAAAACTTTTAATGAGAACATTTGATTCGCCTAAACAAGTCATAGCCACACCTCTGGAGGTGTGTCTACAGCTTTTACTGGTTACCAAATTCAAGATTACCCAGTCATCAGAGAACGTAGTCTGTGGAGAAACAGTTCAAAGTCTTCTGTTTATGAATACTCTAGCTCCTAAGAAGTCAAACTATGGAACAAAAGACAAATAAGACTGACAATTATTCATCAAAAGGTGAGTTTGCCATTGATGACTTCCTTCAGGATGGTGGTAATCCATTTGTTAGAGTAAACTTTGTGATTATTGGATTTCAGTCCATCTCTTTTGAGGCAGCCGCCCAACATTAAATATGTGATATCTTCTAAAAACGCTGCATACACAATGACAGTTCAGCATTTAAACATGTTACTACTCTGCTCTGCCATTAAATAAGGGATGAACCTGGGAGTTTCCCACAATCATGTGGGAGTCAACAGAGAGTCAGTTGTGTGGAGTATGGCAGACCATTTCATCCTCTGATTATTTTGTTATTTGATTATTAAAATAGGACATTTGATAATCCATGATCTGTGGATTGAGGTGATGCGATATGGGAGGCAATTATTATAGACCATCTTATCATCAATTGTGTAGTTAAAATATTTAAATTAATCCCGACTGCATAGTTCATGAGCCTGGTTTGGAGCCACCTTAGGGAAGTGGATGATGTTACATGAACTCATTATTTGAATATTTAATTATATAAAACAACGATTATATCGTCCATGACACCTGGAATCTGGTGCCACTGATCATCTAATTACATAATTAATGAATGTAAATTGACAATCTCTGTTAATCCCCAAGGTAACGTAAATATTTGTGTAGTTATGTAAACAACAATCCCCCATTCCATGAAGAGACCTGTAAAGCTCCCACTTGTGGAGATAGTGTGCAATATCTTCACATTGTATGATTCATTGACTCAATTGATGATGATGACATCCTTCATGACTGGAGTCTGGCCATGCTTCCCTGCCAGTAGAATGCTACATCCCCTATTTATTGTGACAGTTAGCTATTAGTGACTTATTTAATTCTTTAAATTATGTAAACCACAGACACTGCCATCACCGATTACGGTTAGGGTGCAAAAATCTGTCAGGGACAAGGTTGGAAAGTTGTAGACATGGGCAGAGCATTTGCTGAATGATCTATGCATCTTCCAGAGTACGAGGGATGCTGGGTGATTGAGTCCTGAAGATTTCACGGTGCCCTCTGAGAAGTTCAAGGACTTCACCAAGGCCGGAACGGTGGTCTGGCTGTTGACTACCTGTTCTTCCTCTACATCTTCACATCGGTTGTGATCTACCATGAGAAGAAGGAGTGGCACTAGGAGGTCGGCATCATCACCGAGACCTGGCATAAGGATGACGACTCAGAAGACAGAAGAACATCTCTCTTTCAGCTACGATATTGATGCCCCTGCTGCAGACATCTTTTCAGCTGTTATCAACATTGTGGCTACTACTGCTACGCTAGGATTGGGCCCACTATCAAATGTCCTGCCGAACCACAACAGACATTCAGGCGCTTGTGATGAGGTCAGGCCAACAGAATTCATCAGGCAAGACAGTATGATTATCTGAGGATTAACTGATGGCCTGTTAAAAATGCTTGATGACAGCATACAGTTTCATACTTGGCAAGTCTGCCCAGGAATTGATGATACTAAAAAATGTCAACGGCTTACATATTTAAAGATGTAATTATTAAATTCTTTCATTATATAATCTGTGACCCCTGAAGTTTGGAGCCAGTGTGTGTGACTCAAGTGTGACAGACCATATAACAATCTGATTTATTTCATTATTCAAATCTGTCTTTTTCTACTCCAGGGAGAGTGGAGTCTGTATCCAACTTGTTGGTGTTCAATTGTATCTTGTGAATTCTTTCTTTCTTTCTTTCATTCTTTCTTTCTTCCTTTCTTTTTTTAAATCAATGTTGATATCAATTTTTATCTCTCCAAGGGAGAATTATGAGAAACCATCTCTTTATTCATTCATTTTTTGTTCAAATCTCTGATTAAGTATTCAATATCTCTTCAGTTTTGTGCAATCATTTAGGCTTCATGCATAAAACACCATCCACTTGTTTAATTTGTGTTCATTTAATTATGAAAATCTGTCATTATGTATTCTGTTATCACTGGAGTTTTGAGCCTCCTTTGGGGAGACCAATGTACCAGACCATCATGTATTCTAATACTACACTTACTTCTTTAACTGTTAAACTAGGAAATTATGTAATATTCATCATTTAATTTACGTATTTCAAATACAGTTAATGTTATGGACCATAACTACCGTTTGGAGTCAGATTTTGGGAGTTGATGATATAATATCATCTCATTACTTCATCATTTAGCTATGTAAATAGATCTTTACATCAGCGATAGGTTTAGGACTTTGGTGCCATCTCATCGGTGTTAATATAAAAGGCCCACTAATTAATTTTCCATTCAATTTTTGAAAAACATCATTATTCCAGTAAGAGATCAGTCTGACTACTGCTTGTTGGATTTAAGTTTGCACCACCATGTCATTTTTCAATCATTTTTCATTATATATTCATTATTAAAATCGATAGAGATGTTGTTCTTCTTGACTGTAGTCCGGTCAAACCCCATGGGAGTTAATCACATGGCATTATTTAATTATCTAAGTACTACTTCCTTGACAATCACTGGAGTTTGGTTCCATCTTTTGAAAGTAAAATATCGAGGACTATCCAATTATTAACTTATTTGATTGCGTAAGTAATGATGGTGTCATCTGTCATTTGGCTGCTTTGGAATTGACACAGCAGGAGATCGGTACCAGAAGCAGTGGCCAGACAATAGGAGAAACTGCCTTATACAATGATTACTGATTACACAATAGTAGATATTTAACAATCGAATGATTACACGATTTAAAAAATACTGTACTGTTTCCCATCTTCAGTTTCTGAGAGGTTGCAACAGAACTGATCCATGAAGGACACAGTGACCACCTATTTTAAAAATGGAATAACTGAATAATCTCCTGATAAGGGAATCTCATCTAATGAACTCTGTCGGGCTGTTAACATGACACACCACCAACAATAAATAACCCTAAATAACCATATTAGAAAGCAGGGTATAGGACTTAATAGAGAACAGTCAATTGAGGAATCCAAAATGACTGAAAGAAACAGAAGACACTGCTCAAAATCCTTAATCATCAGCCTAATGCAAATCTAAACAACTCTGAGAAACCATGGGATCAAGCTCCTCTAAAGGTAAGAGGAGGCAGAGGAGTTAATTTTATTTCAATAAAGGGAAAGGGATTAAGGTAGAGGCGATTAATTGTATTGCTTCCGATCTAGAAATTAGAAAATTGAAGCATAGAAAACAGGTTTAAAATACTCATCATTGTACTTGAATGGCACAATGATGCTTTCGTTTTCATGCTTATGTCACTATAGGCAAGTTGTAGCTTGAGAGACTGGTAAATATGTAGAACCCAAAAGAAAGAGCCCTGCTTTGTTTTTGTGAGAAACTCAGTGAGGCTGTAAGTTTAGCTCATCGGTGGGTATACTCCTTTAAGCATGTGGGAGGGGCACTAGAATGGGACAGAATGTTGGTTCATAAATGTTGCCTGGCAACCCTGTTGCATTCTGTATCCTGGTATCATGGGCCAAGGACGAGAGAGCAGCTTCGAGAAAGTGTTATCATGGGACATTACAGTCTCCCAAGGTAACTATCTCCTAAAACTTTTAATGAGAACATTTGATTCGCCTAAACAAGTCATAGCCACACCTCTGGAGGTGTGTCTACAGCTTTTACTGGTTACCAAATTCAAGATTACCCAGTCATCAGAGAACGTAGTCTGTGGAGAAACAGTTCAAAGTCTTCTGTTTATGAATACTCTAGCTCCTAAGAAGTCAAACTATGGAACAAAAGACAAATAAGACTGACAATTATTCATCAAAAGGTGAGTTTGCCATTGATGACTTCCTTCAGGATGGTGGTAATCCATTTGTTAGAGTAAACTTTGTGATTATTGGATTTCAGTCCATCTCTTTTGAGGCAGCCGCCCAACATTAAATATGTGATATCTTCTAAAAACGCTGCATACACAATGACAGTTCAGCATTTAAACATGTTACTACTCTGCTCTGCCATTAAATAAGGGATGAACCTGGGAGTTTCCCACAATCATGTGGGAGTCAACAGAGAGTCAGTTGTGTGGAGTATGGCAGACCATTTCATCCTCTGATTATTTTGTTATTTGATTATTAAAATAGGACATTTGATAATCCATGATCTGTGGATTGAGGTGATGCGATATGGGAGGCAATTATTATAGACCATCTTATCATCAATTGTGTAGTTAAAATATTTAAATTAATCCCGACTGCATAGTTCATGAGCCTGGTTTGGAGCCACCTTAGGGAAGTGGATGATGTTACATGAACTCATTATTTGAATATTTAATTATATAAAACAACGATTATATCGTCCATGACACCTGGAATCTGGTGCCACTGATCATCTAATTACATAATTAATGAATGTAAATTGACAATCTCTGTTAATCCCCAAGGTAACGTAAATATTTGTGTAGTTATGTAAACAACAATCCCCCATTCCATGAAGAGACCTGTAAAGCTCCCACTTGTGGAGATAATGTGCAATATCTTCACATTGTATGATTCATTGACTCAATTGATGATGATGACATCCTTCATGACTGGAGTCTGGCCATGCTTCCCTGCCAGTAGAATGCTACATCCCCTATTTATTGTGACAGTTAGCTATTAGTGACTTATTTAATTCTTTAAATTATGTAAACCACAGACACTGCCATCACCGATTACGGTTAGGGTGCAAAAATCTGTCAGGGACAAGGTTGGAAAGTTGTAGACATGGGCAGAGCATTTGCTGAATGATCTATGCATCTTCCAGAGTACGAGGGATGCTGGGTGATTGAGTCCTGAAGATTTCACGGTGCCCTCTGAGAAGTTCAAGGACTTCACCAAGGCCGGAACGGTGGTCTGGCTGTTGACTACCTGTTCTTCCTCTACATCTTCACATCGGTTGTGATCTACCATGAGAAGAAGGAGTGGCACTAGGAGGTCGGCATCATCACCGAGACCTGGCATAAGGATGACGACTCAGAAGACAGAAGAACATCTCTCTTTCAGCTACGATATTGATGCCCCTGCTGCAGACATCTTTTCAGCTGTTATCAACATTGTGGCTACTACTGCTACGCTAGGATTGGGCCCACTATCAAATGTCCTGCCGAACCACAACAGACATTCAGGCGCTTGTGATGAGGTCAGGCCAACAGAATTCATCAGGCAAGACAGTATGATTATCTGAGGATTAACTGATGGCCTGTTAAAAATGCTTGATGACAGCATACAGTTTCATACTTGGCAAGTCTGCCCAGGAATTGATGATACTAAAAAATGTCAACGGCTTACATATTTAAAGATGTAATTATTAAATTCTTTCATTATATAATCTGTGACCCCTGAAGTTTGGAGCCAGTGTGTGTGACTCAAGTGTGACAGACCATATAACAATCTGATTTATTTCATTATTCAAATCTGTCTTTTTCTACTCCAGGGAGAGTGGAGTCTGTATCCAACTTGTTGGTGTTCAATTGTATCTTGTGAATTCTTTCTTTCTTTCTTTCATTCTTTCTTTCTTCCTTTCTTTTTTTAAATCAATGTTGATATCAATTTTTATCTCTCCAAGGGAGAATTATGAGAAACCATCTCTTTATTCATTCATTTTTTGTTCAAATCTCTGATTAAGTATTCAATATCTCTTCAGTTTTGTGCAATCATTTAGGCTTCATGCATAAAACACCATCCACTTGTTTAATTTGTGTTCATTTAATTATGAAAATCTGTCATTATGTATTCTGTTATCACTGGAGTTTTGAGCCTCCTTTGGGGAGACCAATGTACCAGACCATCATGTATTCTAATACTACACTTACTTCTTTAACTGTTAAACTAGGAAATTATGTAATATTCATCATTTAATTTACGTATTTCAAATACAGTTAATGTTATGGACCATAACTACCGTTTGGAGTCAGATTTTGGGAGTTGATGATATAATATCATCTCATTACTTCATCATTTAGCTATGTAAATAGATCTTTACATCAGCGATAGGTTTAGGACTTTGGTGCCATCTCATCGGTGTTAATATAAAAGGCCCACTAATTAATTTTCCATTCAATTTTTGAAAAACATCATTATTCCAGTAAGAGATCAGTCTGACTACTGCTTGTTGGATTTAAGTTTGCACCACCATGTCATTTTTCAATCATTTTTCATTATATATTCATTATTAAAATCGATAGAGATGTTGTTCTTCTTGACTGTAGTCCGGTCAAACCCCATGGGAGTTAATCACATGGCATTATTTAATTATCTAAGTACTACTTCCTTGACAATCACTGGAGTTTGGTTCCATCTTTTGAAAGTAAAATATCGAGGACTATCCAATTATTAACTTATTTGATTGCGTAAGTAATGATGGTGTCATCTGTCATTTGGCTGCTTTGGAATTGACACAGCAGGAGATCGGTACCAGAAGCAGTGGCCAGACAATAGGAGAAACTGCCTTATACAATGATTACTGATTACACAATAGTAGATATTTAACAATCGAATGATTACACGATTTAAAAAATACTGTACTGTTTCCCATCTTCAGTTTCTGAGAGGTTGCAACAGAACTGATCCATGAAGGACACAGTGACCACCTATTTTAAAAATGGAATAACTGAATAATCTCCTGATAAGGGAATCTCATCTAATGAACTCTGTCGGGCTGTTAACATGACACACCACCAACAATAAATAACCCTAAATAACCATATTAGAAAGCAGGGTATAGGACTTAATAGAGAACAGTCAATTGAGGAATCCAAAATGACTGAAAGAAACAGAAGACACTGCTCAAAATCCTTAATCATCAGCCTAATGCAAATCTAAACAACTCTGAGAAACCATGGGATCAAGCTCCTCTAAAGGTAAGAGGAGGCAGAGGAGTTAATTTTATTTCAATAAAGGGAAAGGGATTAAGGTAGAGGCGATTAATTGTATTGCTTCCGATCTAGAAATTAGAAAATTGAAGCATAGAAAACAGGTTTAAAATACTCATCATTGTACTTGAATGGCACAATGATGCTTTCGTTTTCATGCTTATGTCACTATAGGCAAGTTGTAGCTTGAGAGACTGGTAAATATGTAGAACCCAAAAGAAAGAGCCCTGCTTTGTTTTTGTGAGAAACTCAGTGAGGCTGTAAGTTTAGCTCATCGGTGGGTATACTCCTTTAAGCATGTGGGAGGGGCACTAGAATGGGACAGAATGTTGGTTCATAAATGTTGCCTGGCAACCCTGTTGCATTCTGTATCCTGGTATCATGGGCCAAGGACGAGAGAGCAGCTTCGAGAAAGTGTTATCATGGGACATTACAGTCTCCCAAGGTAACTATCTCCTAAAACTTTTAATGAGAACATTTGATTCGCCTAAACAAGTCATAGCCACACCTCTGGAGGTGTGTCTACAGCTTTTACTGGTTACCAAATTCAAGATTACCCAGTCATCAGAGAACGTAGTCTGTGGAGAAACAGTTCAAAGTCTTCTGTTTATGAATACTCTAGCTCCTAAGAAGTCAAACTATGGAACAAAAGACAAATAAGACTGACAATTATTCATCAAAAGGTGAGTTTGCCATTGATGACTTCCTTCAGGATGGTGGTAATCCATTTGTTAGAGTAAACTTTGTGATTATTGGATTTCAGTCCATCTCTTTTGAGGCAGCCGCCCAACATTAAATATGTGATATCTTCTAAAAACGCTGCATACACAATGACAGTTCAGCATTTAAACATGTTACTACTCTGCTCTGCCATTAAATAAGGGATGAACCTGGGAGTTTCCCACAATCATGTGGGAGTCAACAGAGAGTCAGTTGTGTGGAGTATGGCAGACCATTTCATCCTCTGATTATTTTGTTATTTGATTATTAAAATAGGACATTTGATAATCCATGATCTGTGGATTGAGGTGATGCGATATGGGAGGCAATTATTATAGACCATCTTATCATCAATTGTGTAGTTAAAATATTTAAATTAATCCCGACTGCATAGTTCATGAGCCTGGTTTGGAGCCACCTTAGGGAAGTGGATGATGTTACATGAACTCATTATTTGAATATTTAATTATATAAAACAACGATTATATCGTCCATGACACCTGGAATCTGGTGCCACTGATCATCTAATTACATAATTAATGAATGTAAATTGACAATCTCTGTTAATCCCCAAGGTAACGTAAATATTTGTGTAGTTATGTAAACAACAATCCCCCATTCCATGAAGAGACCTGTAAAGCTCCCACTTGTGGAGATAATGTGCAATATCTTCACATTGTATGATTCATTGACTCAATTGATGATGATGACATCCTTCATGACTGGAGTCTGGCCATGCTTCCCTGCCAGTAGAATGCTACATCCCCTATTTATTGTGACAGTTAGCTATTAGTGACTTATTTAATTCTTTAAATTATGTAAACCACAGACACTGCCATCACCGATTACGGTTAGGGTGCAAAAATCTGTCAGGGACAAGGTTGGAAAGTTGTAGACATGGGCAGAGCATTTGCTGAATGATCTATGCATCTTCCAGAGTACGAGGGATGCTGGGTGATTGAGTCCTGAAGATTTCACGGTGCCCTCTGAGAAGTTCAAGGACTTCACCAAGGCCGGAACGGTGGTCTGGCTGTTGACTACCTGTTCTTCCTCTACATCTTCACATCGGTTGTGATGTACCATGAGAAGAAGGAGTGGCACTAGGAGGTCGGCATCATCACCGAGACCTGGCATAAGGATGACGACTCAGAAGACAGAAGAACATCTCTCTTTCAGCTACGATATTGATGCCCCTGCTGCAGACATCTTTTCAGCTGTTATCAACATTGTGGCTACTACTGCTACGCTAGGATTGGGCCCACTATCAAATGTCCTGCCGAACCACAACAGACATTCAGGCGCTTGTGATGAGGTCAGGCCAACAGAATTCATCAGGCAAGACAGTATGATTATCTGAGGATTAACTGATGGCCTGTTAAAAATGCTTGATGACAGCATACAGTTTCATACTTGGCAAGTCTGCCCAGGAATTGATGATACTAAAAAATGTCAACGGCTTACATATTTAAAGATGTAATTATTAAATTCTTTCATTATATAATCTGTGACCCCTGAAGTTTGGAGCCAGTGTGTGTGACTCAAGTGTGACAGACCATATAGCAATCTGATTTATTTCATTATTCAAATCTGTCTTTTTCTACTCCAGGGAGAGTGGAGTCTGTATCCAACTTGTTGGTGTTCAATTGTATCTTGTGAATTCTTTCTTTCTTTCTTTCATTCTTTCTTTCTTCCTTTCCTTTCTTTTTTTAAATCAATGTTGATATCAATTTTTATCTCTCCAAGGGAGAATTATGAGAAACCATCTCTTTATTCATTCATTTTTTGTTCAAATCTCTGATTAAGTATTCAATATCTCTTCAGTTTTGTGCAATCATTTAGGCTTCATGCATAAAACACCATCCACTTGTTTAATTTGTGTTCATTTAATTATGAAAATCTGTCATTATGTATTCTGTTATCACTGGAGTTTTGAGCCTCCTTTGGGGAGACCAATGTACCAGACCATCATGTATTCTAATACTACACTTACTTCTTTAACTGTTAAACTAGGAAATTATGTAATATTCATCATTTAATTTACGTATTTCAAATACAGTTAATGTTATGGACCATAACTACCGTTTGGAGTCAGATTTTGGGAGTTGATGATATAATATCATCTCATTACTTCATCATTTAGCTATGTAAATAGATCTTTACATCAGCGATAGGTTTAGGACTTTGGTGCCATCTCATCGGTGTTAATATAAAAGGCCCACTAATTAATTTTCCATTCAATTTTTGAAAAACATCATTATTCCAGTAAGAGATCAGTCTGACTACTGCTTGTTGGATTTAAGTTTGCACCACCATGTCATTTTTCAATCATTTTTCATTATATATTCATTATTAAAATCGATAGAGATGTTGTTCTTCTTGACTGTAGTCCGGTCAAACCCCATGGGAGTTAATCACATGGCATTATTTAATTATCTAAGTACTACTTCCTTGACAATCACTGGAGTTTGGTTCCATCTTTTGAAAGTAAAATATCGAGGACTATCCAATTATTAACTTATTTGATTGCGTAAGTAATGATGGTGTCATCTGTCATTTGGCTGCTTTGGAATTGACACAGCAGGAGATCGGTACCAGAAGCAGTGGCCAGACAATAGGAGAAACTGCCTTATACAATGATTACTGATTACACAATAGTAGATATTTAACAATCGAATGATTACACGATTTAAAAAATACTGTACTGTTTCCCATCTTCAGTTTCTGAGAGGTTGCAACAGAACTGATCCATGAAGGACACAGTGACCACCTATTTTAAAAATGGAATAACTGAATAATCTCCTGATAAGGGAATCTCATCTAATGAACTCTGTCGGGCTGTTAACATGACACACCACCAACAATAAATAACCCTAAATAACCATATTAGAAAGCAGGGTATAGGACTTAATAGAGAACAGTCAATTGAGGAATCCAAAATGACTGAAAGAAACAGAAGACACTGCTCAAAATCCTTAATCATCAGCCTAATGCAAATCTAAACAACTCTGAGAAACCATGGGATCAAGCTCCTCTAAAGGTAAGAGGAGGCAGAGGAGTTAATTTTATTTCAATAAAGGGAAAGGGATTAAGGTAGAGGCGATTAATTGTATTGCTTCCGATCTAGAAATTAGAAAATTGAAGCATAGAAAACAGGTTTAAAATACTCATCATTGTACTTGAATGGCACAATGATGCTTTCGTTTTCATGCTTATGTCACTATAGGCAAGTTGTAGCTTGAGAGACTGGTAAATATGTAGAACCCAAAAGAAAGAGCCCTGCTTTGTTTTTGTGAGAAACTCAGTGAGGCTGTAAGTTTAGCTCATCGGTGGGTATACTCCTTTAAGCATGTGGGAGGGGCACTAGAATGGGACAGAATGTTGGTTCATAAATGTTGCCTGGCAACCCTGTTGCATTCTGTATCCTGGTATCATGGGCCAAGGACGAGAGAGCAGCTTCGAGAAAGTGTTATCATGGGACATTACAGTCTCCCAAGGTAACTATCTCCTAAAACTTTTAATGAGAACATTTGATTCGCCTAAACAAGTCATAGCCACACCTCTGGAGGTGTGTCTACAGCTTTTACTGGTTACCAAATTCAAGATTACCCAGTCATCAGAGAACGTAGTCTGTGGAGAAACAGTTCAAAGTCTTCTGTTTATGAATACTCTAGCTCCTAAGAAGTCAAACTATGGAACAAAAGACAAATAAGACTGACAATTATTCATCAAAAGGTGAGTTTGCCATTGATGACTTCCTTCAGGATGGTGGTAATCCATTTGTTAGAGTAAACTTTGTGATTATTGGATTTCAGTCCATCTCTTTTGAGGCAGCCGCCCAACATTAAATATGTGATATCTTCTAAAAACGCTGCATACACAATGACAGTTCAGCATTTAAACATGTTACTACTCTGCTCTGCCATTAAATAAGGGATGAACCTGGGAGTTTCCCACAATCATGTGGGAGTCAACAGAGAGTCAGTTGTGTGGAGTATGGCAGACCATTTCATCCTCTGATTATTTTGTTATTTGATTATTAAAATAGGACATTTGATAATCCATGATCTGTGGATTGAGGTGATGCGATATGGGAGGCAATTATTATAGACCATCTTATCATCAATTGTGTAGTTAAAATATTTAAATTAATCCCGACTGCATAGTTCATGAGCCTGGTTTGGAGCCACCTTAGGGAAGTGGATGATGTTACATGAACTCATTATTTGAATATTTAATTATATAAAACAACGATTATATCGTCCATGACACCTGGAATCTGGTGCCACTGATCATCTAATTACATAATTAATGAATGTAAATTGACAATCTCTGTTAATCCCCAAGGTAACGTAAATATTTGTGTAGTTATGTAAACAACAATCCCCCATTCCATGAAGAGACCTGTAAAGCTCCCACTTGTGGAGATAATGTGCAATATCTTCACATTGTATGATTCATTGACTCAATTGATGATGATGACATCCTTCATGACTGGAGTCTGGCCATGCTTCCCTGCCAGTAGAATGCTACATCCCCTATTTATTGTGACAGTTAGCTATTAGTGACTTATTTAATTCTTTAAATTATGTAAACCACAGACACTGCCATCACCGATTACGGTTAGGGTGCAAAAATCTGTCAGGGACAAGGTTGGAAAGTTGTAGACATGGGCAGAGCATTTGCTGAATGATCTATGCATCTTCCAGAGTACGAGGGATGCTGGGTGATTGAGTCCTGAAGATTTCACGGTGCCCTCTGAGAAGTTCAAGGACTTCACCAAGGCCGGAACGGTGGTCTGGCTGTTGACTACCTGTTCTTCCTCTACATCTTCACATCGGTTGTGATGTACCATGAGAAGAAGGAGTGGCACTAGGAGGTCGGCATCATCACCGAGACCTGGCATAAGGATGACGACTCAGAAGACAGAAGAACATCTCTCTTTCAGCTACGATATTGATGCCCCTGCTGCAGACATCTTTTCAGCTGTTATCAACATTGTGGCTACTACTGCTACGCTAGGATTGGGCCCACTATCAAATGTCCTGCCGAACCACAACAGACATTCAGGCGCTTGTGATGAGGTCAGGCCAACAGAATTCATCAGGCAAGACAGTATGATTATCTGAGGATTAACTGATGGCCTGTTAAAAATGCTTGATGACAGCATACAGTTTCATACTTGGCAAGTCTGCCCAGGAATTGATGATACTAAAAAATGTCAACGGCTTACATATTTAAAGATGTAATTATTAAATTCTTTCATTATATAATCTGTGACCCCTGAAGTTTGGAGCCAGTGTGTGTGACTCAAGTGTGACAGACCATATAACAATCTGATTTATTTCATTATTCAAATCTGTCTTTTTCTACTCCAGGGAGAGTGGAGTCTGTATCCAACTTGTTGGTGTTCAATTGTATCTTGTGAATTCTTTCTTTCTTTCTTTCATTCTTTCTTTCTTCCTTTCTTTTTTTAAATCAATGTTGATATCAATTTTTATCTCTCCAAGGGAGAATTATGAGAAACCATCTCTTTATTCATTCATTTTTTGTTCAAATCTCTGATTAAGTATTCAATATCTCTTCAGTTTTGTGCAATCATTTAGGCTTCATGCATAAAACACCATCCACTTGTTTAATTTGTGTTCATTTAATTATGAAAATCTGTCATTATGTATTCTGTTATCACTGGAGTTTTGAGCCTCCTTTGGGGAGACCAATGTACCAGACCATCATGTATTCTAATACTACACTTACTTCTTTAACTGTTAAACTAGGAAATTATGTAATATTCATCATTTAATTTACGTATTTCAAATACAGTTAATGTTATGGACCATAACTACCGTTTGGAGTCAGATTTTGGGAGTTGATGATATAATATCATCTCATTACTTCATCATTTAGCTATGTAAATAGATCTTTACATCAGCGATAGGTTTAGGACTTTGGTGCCATCTCATCGGTGTTAATATAAAAGGCCCACTAATTAATTTTCCATTCAATTTTTGAAAAACATCATTATTCCAGTAAGAGATCAGTCTGACTACTGCTTGTTGGATTTAAGTTTGCACCACCATGTCATTTTTCAATCATTTTTCATTATATATTCATTATTAAAATCGATAGAGATGTTGTTCTTCTTGACTGTAGTCCGGTCAAACCCCATGGGAGTTAATCACATGGCATTATTTAATTATCTAAGTACTACTTCCTTGACAATCACTGGAGTTTGGTTCCATCTTTTGAAAGTAAAATATCGAGGACTATCCAATTATTAACTTATTTGATTGCGTAAGTAATGATGGTGTCATCTGTCATTTGGCTGCTTTGGAATTGACACAGCAGGAGATCGGTACCAGAAGCAGTGGCCAGACAATAGGAGAAACTGCCTTATACAATGATTACTGATTACACAATAGTAGATATTTAACAATCGAATGATTACACGATTTAAAAAATACTGTACTGTTTCCCATCTTCAGTTTCTGAGAGGTTGCAACAGAACTGATCCATGAAGGACACAGTGACCACCTATTTTAAAAATGGAATAACTGAATAATCTCCTGATAAGGGAATCTCATCTAATGAACTCTGTCGGGCTGTTAACATGACACACCACCAACAATAAATAACCCTAAATAACCATATTAGAAAGCAGGGTATAGGACTTAATAGAGAACAGTCAATTGAGGAATCCAAAATGACTGAAAGAAACAGAAGACACTGCTCAAAATCCTTAATCATCAGCCTAATGCAAATCTAAACAACTCTGAGAAACCATGGGATCAAGCTCCTCTAAAGGTAAGAGGAGGCAGAGGAGTTAATTTTATTTCAATAAAGGGAAAGGGATTAAGGTAGAGGCGATTAATTGTATTGCTTCCGATCTAGAAATTAGAAAATTGAAGCATAGAAAACAGGTTTAAAATACTCATCATTGTACTTGAATGGCACAATGATGCTTTCGTTTTCATGCTTATGTCACTATAGGCAAGTTGTAGCTTGAGAGACTGGTAAATATGTAGAACCCAAAAGAAAGAGCCCTGCTTTGTTTTTGTGAGAAACTCAGTGAGGCTGTAAGTTTAGCTCATCGGTGGGTATACTCCTTTAAGCATGTGGGAGGGGCACTAGAATGGGACAGAATGTTGGTTCATAAATGTTGCCTGGCAACCCTGTTGCATTCTGTATCCTGGTATCATGGGCCAAGGACGAGAGAGCAGCTTCGAGAAAGTGTTATCATGGGACATTACAGTCTCCCAAGGTAACTATCTCCTAAAACTTTTAATGAGAACATTTGATTCGCCTAAACAAGTCATAGCCACACCTCTGGAGGTGTGTCTACAGCTTTTACTGGTTACCAAATTCAAGATTACCCAGTCATCAGAGAACGTAGTCTGTGGAGAAACAGTTCAAAGTCTTCTGTTTATGAATACTCTAGCTCCTAAGAAGTCAAACTATGGAACAAAAGACAAATAAGACTGACAATTATTCATCAAAAGGTGAGTTTGCCATTGATGACTTCCTTCAGGATGGTGGTAATCCATTTGTTAGAGTAAACTTTGTGATTATTGGATTTCAGTCCATCTCTTTTGAGGCAGCCGCCCAACATTAAATATGTGATATCTTCTAAAAACGCTGCATACACAATGACAGTTCAGCATTTAAACATGTTACTACTCTGCTCTGCCATTAAATAAGGGATGAACCTGGGAGTTTCCCACAATCATGTGGGAGTCAACAGAGAGTCAGTTGTGTGGAGTATGGCAGACCATTTCATCCTCTGATTATTTTGTTATTTGATTATTAAAATAGGACATTTGATAATCCATGATCTGTGGATTGAGGTGATGCGATATGGGAGGCAATTATTATAGACCATCTTATCATCAATTGTGTAGTTAAAATATTTAAATTAATCCCGACTGCATAGTTCATGAGCCTGGTTTGGAGCCACCTTAGGGAAGTGGATGATGTTACATGAACTCATTATTTGAATATTTAATTATATAAAACAACGATTATATCGTCCATGACACCTGGAATCTGGTGCCACTGATCATCTAATTACATAATTAATGAATGTAAATTGACAATCTCTGTTAATCCCCAAGGTAACGTAAATATTTGTGTAGTTATGTAAACAACAATCCCCCATTCCATGAAGAGACCTGTAAAGCTCCCACTTGTGGAGATAATGTGCAATATCTTCACATTGTATGATTCATTGACTCAATTGATGATGATGACATCCTTCATGACTGGAGTCTGGCCATGCTTCCCTGCCAGTAGAATGCTACATCCCCTATTTATTGTGACAGTTAGCTATTAGTGACTTATTTAATTCTTTAAATTATGTAAACCACAGACACTGCCATCACCGATTACGGTTAGGGTGCAAAAATCTGTCAGGGACAAGGTTGGAAAGTTGTAGACATGGGCAGAGCATTTGCTGAATGATCTATGCATCTTCAGAGTACGAGGGATGCTGGGTGATTGAGTCCTGAAGATTTCACGGTGCCCACTGAGAAGTACAAGGACTTCACCAAGGCCGGAACGGTGGTCTGGCTTTTGACTACCTGTTCTACCTCCACATCTTCACATCGGTTGTGATGTACCATGAGAAGAAGGAGTGGCACTAGGAGGTCGGCACCATCACCGAGACCTGGCATAAGGATGACGACTCAGAACACGGGAAGAACATCTCTCTTTCAGCTATGCTGTTGATGCCCCTGCTGCAGACATCTTTTCAGCTGTTATCAACATTGTGGCTACTACTGCTACGCTAGGATTGGGCCCACTATCTCAAGTCCTGCCGAACCACAACAGACATTCAGGCGCTTGTGATGAGGTCAGGCCAACAGAATTCATCAGGCAAGACAGTATGATTATCTGACGATTAACTGATGGCCTGTTAAAAATGCGTGATGACAGCATACAGTTTCATACCTGGCAAGTCTGCCCAGGAATTGATGATAAGAAAATGGTCAACGGCTTACATATTTAAAGATGTAATTCTTAAATTCTTTCATTATATAATCTGTGACCCCTGAAGTTTGGGCGCCACCTTGTGTGACTCGGGTGTGACAGACCATCTAAATATCTGATTATTTCATTATTCAAATCTGCTCTTTTTCTACTCAGGAAGAGTGGAGTCTGTATCCACCTTTGTTGGTGTTACAAAATTGTATCTTGAAATTCTTTCTACTTTCTTTCTTCCTTTCCTTCTTTAAATCAATGTTGATATCATTTTTGTTATCTCTCTAAGAGTGAATTCTGAGAAACTTTCTCTTTATTCATTCATTTTTTGTTCAAATTATGATTAAGAACTCAATGTCTATTCAGTATTGAGCAATAATTTAGACTACACATAAAACACCACCCACTTGTTTAATGTTTATTCATTTAATTATGAAAATCTGTCATTATGTATTCAGTGATCACTGGAGTTTTGAGCCTCTTTTTAGGGGAGCCGGTTGTACCAGACCATCACATAATCTAATACTACACTTGCTTCTTTAACTGTTAAACTAGGAAATTAGGTAATAATTCATCATTTAATTGACATATTTAAAATACAGGTAATGTTATGGACCATAACTCCTTTTGGAGTCAGATTTTTGGAGGTGATGATGTAATATCATCTCATTACTTCATCATTTAGCTGTGTAAATAGATCTTTACATCAGCGATAGGTTTAGGACTTTGGTGCCATCTCGTCAGTGTTAATATAAAAGGCCCACTAGTTAATTATCAATTTAATTTTTTAAAAACATCATTATTCCAGGAAGAGATCATTCTGACTACTCCCTGTGGGATTTAAGTGTGCACCACCATGTCATTTTTCAATCATTTTTTTCATTATATATTAATTATTCCAATCGAGTGGAGATGTTGTTCTTCTTGACGGGAGTCGGGCATTTCCCCTCCATGGGAGTTAATCACGTGGCATTAATTAATCATCTAAGTGCATACTTCCCTTGGCAATCACTGGAGTATGGTTCCATCTTTTGAAGTTAAGTATGGAGGACTATCAATTTTTAACTTACTTGAGTTGCGTAGTAATGATGGTGTCATCCCTCATGTGGCTGTTGTGGGATTGACAGAGCAGGAGATCGGTACCAGAAGCAGTGCCCAGAGAGTGGGGGGACACTGCCTTATGCAATGATTACTGATTACGTAATAGTAGATTTTTAACAATCGAATGATTACACGATTTGAAAAAACTGTACTGTTTCGCATCATCAGTTTCTGAGCGGTTGCAACAGAACTGACCCATGAAGGACACAGTGACCACCTATTTTAAAAATGGAATAACTGGAATAATCTCCTGATCAGAGAATCTCATCTAATGAACTCTGTCGGGCTGATAACATGACACACCACCAACAATTAATCACTCCTAAATAACCATATTAGAAAGCAGGATACAGGACTTAATAGAGAAAAGTCAATTGAGGAATCCAAAATGACTGAAAGAAACATAAGACACTGCTCAAAATCCTTAATCATCAGCCTAATGCAAATCTACACAACTCTGAGAAACCATGGGGTCAAACTCCTCTAATGGTAAGAGAGGATGAAGAGGAATTTATTTCATTTTCAAGAAAGGGAAAAGGATTATGGTAGAGGCGATTAACTGTATTGTTTCCATTTCTAGAAATTAGCAAATTGAAGCATAGAAAACAGGTTTAAAATACTCATCACTGTACTTGAATGGCACAATGATGCTTTCTTTTTCATGCTTATGTCACTATAGGCATGTTGTAGCTTGAGAGACGGGGTAAATATGCAGGACTCAAAAGAAAGAGCCCTGCTTTGTTTTTGTGAGAAACTCAGTGAGGCTGTAAGGTTAGTTCATCGGTGGGTATACTCCTTTAAGCCTGTGGGAGGGGCACTAGAATGGGACAGAATGTTGGTTCATAAATGTAGCCTGGCAACCCTGCTTGCATTCTGTATCCTGGTATCATGGGCCAAGGACGAGAGAGCAGCTTCGAAAGAGTTATCTTGGGACATTACAGTCTCCCAAGATAACTATCTCCTAAAACTTTTCATGACAGCATTTGATTCGCCTAACCAAGTCATAGCCATACCTCTGGAAGTTTGCCTACGGCTTTTACTGGTTACCAAATGCAAGATTACCTCATCAGGGGACATAGGCTGTGGAGAAACAGTTCAGAGACTTCTGTTTATGAATACTCTCTCTCCTCAGAAGTCAAACTATGGAACAAAAGATAATAAGACTGACAATTATTCATCAAAAAGGTGAGTTTGACATTGTTGAATTCCTTCAGGAAGGTGGTAATCTGTTTGTTAGAGTAAACTTTGTGATTATTGGATTTCAGTCCATCTCTTTTGAGGCAGCCATCAACATTAAATATGTGATATCTTCTCAAAACCCTGCATACACAATGAGAGTTCAGCATTTAAACATGTTACTACTCTGCTCTGCGATTAAATAAGGGATGAAACTGGGAATTTCCCACAATCATGTGGGAGTCAACTGAGACTCAGTTGTGTGGAGCATGGCAGACCATTTCATCCTCTGATTATTTTATTATTTGTTTATTAAAATTGGACATTTGATAATCCATGATCTGTGGATTGTGGTGATGCGATATGGGAGGTAATTTTATAGACCATCTTATTATCAATTGTGTAGTTAAAATATTTAAATTAATCCCGACTGCATAGTTCATGAGCCTGGTTTGGAGCCACCTTAGGGAAGTGGATGATGTTACATGAACTCATTATTTGATTATTTAATTATATAAAACAACGATTATATCGTCCATGACACCTGGAATCTGGTGCCACAGATCACCTAATTACATAATTAATTACTTTAAACTGACAATCTGTGTTAATCCCCAGGGTAATGTAAATATTTGTATAGTTATGTAAACAACAATCCCCCATTCCATGAAGAGACCTGTAAAGCTCCCACTTGTGGAGATAATGTGCAATATCTTCACATTGTATGATTCATTGACTCAATTGGTGATGATGACATCCTTCATGACTGGAGTCTGGCCATGCTTCCCTGCCAGTAGAATGCTACATCCCCTATTTATTGTGACAGTTAGCTATTAGTAACTTATTTAATTCTTTAAATTATGCAAACGAAGGACAGTGCCATCACCGATTACCGTTAGGGTGCAAATACCTGTCAGGGACAAGGTTAGGAAAGTTGTAGACATGGGCAGAGCGTTTTCTGAATGATCTATGCATCTCCCAGAGTACGAGGGATGCTGGGTGATTGAGTCCAGAATGTTGCACGGTGCCCTCCCAAGTACAAGGACTTCATCAAGGCCGGCCACGGTGGTCTGGGTGTTGACTACCTGCTCTTCCTCCCACATCTTCACACCGGTTGTGATCTGCCATGAGAAGAAGGGGAGTGGCACTAGGAGGTCGGCACCATCACCGAGACCTGGCAAAGGATGACCGACTCAGAACACGGAGGAACATCTCTCTCTCAGCTATGCTGGTGATGCCCCTGCTGTAGCCATCTTTTCAGCTGTTATCAACATTGTGCCTACTACTGCTATGCCAGAATTGGGCCCATTATCTCACCCGTCCTGCCACAACACAACTTAGATTCAGGCGCTTGTGATGAGTTCAAACCAACAGAATTCATCACGCAAGAAAGTATGATTATCTGAGGATTAACTGATGGCATTTTAAAATTGTGTGATGACAGCATACAATTTCATACCTGGCAAGTCTGCCCAGGAATTGATGTTACAAAAAAAGGTCAACGGCACATATTTAAAGATGTAATTATTAAATTCTTTCATTATATAATCTGTGATCCCTGAAGTTTGGCGCCACCTTGTGTGACTCAAGTGTGACAGACTATCTAAATATCTGATTATTTCATTCTTCAAATCTTTTTTTCTACTCCAGGAAGAGTTAGTCTTGATCCACCGCATGTTGGTGTTCAATTGTATCTTGGGAATTCTTTCTTTTTTCTTCCTTTCTTTTTAAATCAATGTTGATATCATTTTGTTATCTTTCTAAGTGTGAATTATGAGAAACTTTCTCTTTATTCATTCATTTTTTGTTCAAATCTAAGATTAAGAACTCAATGTCTATTCAGTATTGAGCAATCATTTAGGCTTCACACATAAAACACCACCCACTTGTTTAATGTTTATTCATTTAATTATGAAAATCTGTCATTATGTATTCAGTGATCACTGGAGTTTGAGCCTCCTTAGGGAGACCGTTGTACCAGACCATCACATAATCTAATACTACACTTAACTTCTTTAACTGTTAAACTAGGAAATTAGGTAATAATTCATCATTTAATTGACATATTTACAATACAGGTAATGTTATGGACCCTAAGTCCCTTTTGGAGTCAGATTTTTTGGAGGTGATGATGTAATATCATCTCATTACTTCATCATTTAGCTGTGTAAATAGATCTTTACATCAGCGATAGGTTTAGGACTTTGGTGCCATCTCGTCAGTGTTACTATAAAAGGCCCACTAATTAATTATCAATTTAATTTTTTAAAAACATCATTATTCCAGGAAGAGATCATTCTGACTACTCCATGTGGGATTTAAGTGTGCACCACCATGTCATTTTTCAATCATTTTTTCATTATATATTAATTATTTCAATCGATGAAGATGTTGTTCTTCTTGGACCGGGAGTAGGGGCCCATTCCTCCATGGGAGTTAATCACGGGGCATTAATTAATCATCTAAGTTCTACTTCCTTGGCAATCACTGGAGTATGGTTCCATCTTTTGGAAAGTTAAGTATGGAGGACTATCCAATTTTTAGCTTACTTGATTGCGTAAGTAATGATGGTGTCATCCCTCATGTGGCTGTTGTGGGATTGACAGAGCAGGAGATCGGTACCAGAAGCAGTGCCCAGAGAATGGAGGAGACACTGCCTTATGCAGTGATTACTGATTACTTAATAGTAGATTTTTTTAACAATCGAATGATTGCTAACGATTTGAAAAAACTGTACTGTTTAGCATCATCAGTTTCTGAGCGGTTGCAACAGAACTGACCCATGAAGGACACAGTGACCACCTATTTTAAGAAATGGAATAACTGAATAATCTCTGATCAGAGAATCTCATCTAATGAACTCTGTCGGGCTGATAACATGACACACCACCAACAATTAATCACCCTAAATAACCATATTAGAAAGCAGGATTACAGGACTTAATAGAGAAAAGTCAATTGGGGAATCCAAAATGACTGAAAGAAACATAAGACACTGCTCAAAATCCTTAATCATCAGCCTAATGCAAATCTACACAACTCTGAGAAACCATGGATCAAGCTCCTCTAATGGTAAGAGGATGAATGAGGAATTATTTCATTTTCAAGAAAGAAAAGGATTATGGTAGGGGCGATTAACTGTATTGTTTCCATTCTAGAAATTAGCAAATTGAAGCATAGAAAACAGGTTTAAAATACTCATCACTGTACTTGAATGGCACAATGATGCTTTCCTTTTCATGCTTATGTCACTATAGGCAGTTGTAGCTTGAGAGACGGGTAAATATGTAGAACCCAAAGAAAAGAGCCCTGCTTTGTTTTTGTGAGAAACTCAGTGAGGCTGTAAGGTTAGTTCATTGTTGGGTATACTCCTTTAAGCCTGTGGGAGGGGGCACTAGAATGTGACAGAATGTTGGTTCATAAATGTAGCCTGGCAAACCTGCTTGCATTCTGTATCCTGGTATCATGGGCCAAGGGCGAGAGAGCAGCTTGAAAGAGTTATTCTTGGGACATTTCAGTCTCCCAAGATAACTATCTCCTTAAACTTTCAGACCATTTGATTGCTACTTAAGTCAACGCCATACCTCTGGAAGTTTGCCTACGGCCTTTACTGGTTACCAAATGCACGTACCATTTCATCAGGGGACATAGGCTGTGGGGAAACAGTTCAGAGACTTCTGTTTATGAATACTCTCTCTCTAAGAAGTAAAACTATGGAGACAAAAGATAATAAGACTCACGATTATCCATCAAAAAGGTGGACCTTTGACATTGTTGGAATTCCTTCAGGAAGGTGATAATCTTTTTTGTTAGAGTAGACTTACGATTGTTAGATTTCAGTCCATCTCTTTTGGGGCAGCCATCCAACATTAAATATGTGATATCTTCTCAAAACCCTGCATACACAATGACAGTTCAGCATTCAAACATGTTACTACTCCTCTGCGATTAAATAAGGGGAGGCTGTGAATTTCCCACAATCATGTGGGAGTCAACTGAGACTCAATTGTGTGGAGCTATGGCAGACCATTTCATCCTCTGATTATGTTGTTATTTGTTTATTAAAATTGGACATTAGATAATCCATGATCAGTGGATTTGGTCACGCGATGTGGGAGGTAATTATTATAGACCATCTTAATATCAATTATGTAGTTAAAATATGTAAATTAATCACGACAGCATCGTTCATGAGCCTGGTTTTGGAGCCACCTTAGGAAGTGGATGATGTTACATGAACTCATTATTTGATTATTTAGTTATATAAAACAATGATTTTATAGTCCATGACACCTGGAATCTGGTGCCACAGATCACCTAATTACATAATTAATGTACTTTAAACTGACAAATCTGTGTTAATCCCCAGTATAATGTAAATATTTGTATACTCATGTAGACAACAATCCTCCCATTCCATGAAGAGACCTGTAAAGCTCCCTCTTGTGGAGATAATGTGCATAGTATCCTACACATTTTATGATTCATTGACTTAATTGGTGATGAGATGAATCCTTCATGAAATGGAGTCTGGCTGTGCTTCCCTGCCAGTAAAATGCTACATCCCCTATTTATTGTGACAGTTAGCTATTACTAACTTCTTTAATTCTTTAAATTATGCAAACGAGGACAGTGCCATCACCGATTACGTTAGGGTGTAAAATCTACCTGTAGGGACAAGGTTAGGAAAGATTGTAGACATGGGCAGAGCGTTTTCTGAATGGTCTATGCATCTCCCAGAGTACGAGGGATGCTGGGTGATTGAGTCCAGAATGTTGCACGGTGCCCTCCCATGAAAGTACAAGGACTTCATCAAGGCCAGGCAGGTGGTCTGGGTGTTGACTACCTGCTCTTCCTCCACATCTTCACACCGGTTGTGATCTGCCATGAGAAGAAGGAGTGGCACTAGGAGGTCGGCATTTATCACAGAGACCTGGCAAAGGATGATGACTCAGAACTTATAGGAGGAACATCTATCTCTCAGCTGTGCTGTTGGTGCCCCTGCTGTATCTTTTCAGCTGTTATCAACATTTGCCTGCTGCTGTGCCAGAATTGGGCCATTGTCTCACGTCCTGCACAACACAACTTAGATTCAGGCGCTTGTGATGAGTTCAAGCCAGCAGAATTCATCCGCAGACAGTATGATTATCTGTGATTAACTGATGGCATTTTAAGGTGTGTGATGATGACATACAGTTTCATACCTGTAAGTCTGCCCAGGAATTGATGTTACAAAAAAAGATCAGCAGCTTACATGGTTAAGGAATGTAATTATTAAATTCTTTTAATTATAATCTGTGATCCCTAGGTTTGAAAGCCACCTTGTCTTGTTCTCAAGTGTGACAGACTATCTAAATATCTGATTATTTCATTCTTCAAATCTTTTCTACTCCAGGAAGAGTGTAGTCTTGATCCACCATGTTGGTGTTCAATTGTATCTTAGGGAATTCTTTCTTTCTTTCTTCCTTTCCCTTATTTTTAAATCAATGTTGATATCATTTTGTTATCTTTCTAAGTGTGAATTATAGAAACTTTCTCTTTATTCATTCATTTTGTTCAAATCTAAGATTAAAGACTCAAATGTCAATAAATGTGAGCAATCATTTAGGCTTCACACATAAAACACCACCACTTGTTTAATGTTTATTCATTTACGTTATGAAAATCTGTCATTATGTATTCAGTGATCACTGGAGTTTGAGCCTCATAGGGAGACCGTTGTACCAGACCATCAAATAATCTAATACTACACTTGCTTCTTCAACTGTTAAACTAGGAAATTAGGTAATAATTCATCATTTAATTGACATATTTACAATACACAGGTAATGTTATGGACCCTAAGTCCCTTTTGG